>NW_022171145.1:0-978 GCF_008802855.1 Photinus pyralis | reverse complement strand
GTACAAACCAATTTATTTCGATGAGACCTTTCATTAGAATATCATGAAGGGTAGAACATGTGTTAACCCCCCTCCCAATTTTCTAAAGCTTAACTTGGCATCATTAAAGGCATGCGTATGCAAAATCTGAGACCAATTGGTTGTGGTATGTAAAAGTTATGCATGTTTTACTTTCAAACATTTTTTTTAATTCTTAAAAAATGCGCTAAAAATATGTGGAGAGGGGCGGAGATTTATGCTTATCCACATCGCAAAAAGGTCTGGAACCGGGTTTCAAAGCTTGCCGCGTTTCCCGGTGGCGAACACCATCGATGAACGTCTGCACCGCCAGTTGCTCTATAAAGCTTTTTGGAGCCGTAGGATACGCCAATTTTATCAACCGAGCTACATCGGCTTCGAGTTCTTGCAAAGTTTCGCCCAATTTAAAAACACACTCCCACGTCCGACACCAGTGTAAATTTATAACAATCTTAAAATATTATTTATCAGTCACATACACACAATTTATAAAAGCGTGAATTATTTATTACTTCGGCATCGAAATTATAACTAAAATGAAACGTAATTCATTTGCTTGTATATTTCTCGGAAAGATCACCATCACATCCGCTTTCGTTCTTTATCTCCGATGACTAATCGTTCATGGCGCCTCGTTCTCTATCGAGATTTCTGGAATATTCACTACAATATAAAGTATAAAAGTATAAATAAAGAAGGGACCAAAGTGTTTTAAATAACAGGTTAAACCATTGAATTTAGTTATAAATTCAATGGTTAAACCAAGAAATATTAAAGAACGTTAACAAAGGTTGCAGTATGACTGTTGTTTATATTATAAAGAAGATTGACGAATCGATGATATTTCTAAATGCCATTATGTATGACTGCTTGATATAGTGCGATGATTACAGTCGCAATTAGTGGCCATAATTTGCAATATTATGGCCTAGTCCATAATGATAAAGTAAAACGGCCGCC
>NW_022171144.1:0-503 GCF_008802855.1 Photinus pyralis | reverse complement strand
AAAAGTTTTCCTTGGCACCACTAAAAGCATGCGTATGCAAAATCGTAGATCAATTGGTTGTTGCATGTAAAAGTTATGCACGTTTTAGTCGCAAAACGCAATAAATAGCACTTTTTTTAATTCTTGGAAAATGCCCTAAAAATATCCTCCGTCTGTCGGTACTTGCTTCTGTACATGCTACTTTGTAATGCTTATTATACGAAAAAATTCCAGCGTATGTCATCACCTCCAGTTTTTTTTACCTTTAAATGATATGTTTTGCTGGAACTGATTCTAAACTTAAAGCTACATTAGTACACTAATCATATAGGTGTCCCAAAAAAAAACGCATTAAAAGCCATTCTTTTATAAACTAGTTATCCTACCCAAAACAATTTACCAAAAATGACAAACCGTGATTCCAAAGGCTTTTGTAAAAATTTAAAAAAAATTCGTTGGCTCTGCCCATGCATAATCAATTTTTTGACGTTTGTTTTGAGTTCGGTTTCATAAGAATCATCTTC
>NW_022171143.1:0-1032 GCF_008802855.1 Photinus pyralis | reverse complement strand
TTATTCGTCCAATTGATAGATTCGTTTATACTTTCAACTTTGACCGAGTTACGTTCCTAGTGACTTTTTTTACCGTGTATGTCTCTATCGTAGTGCTACATTGAAAAAAGTTTGAACGAATTTACTTGCAAATCAATAAATTATCTCGCGCTAGACTTCGAGACTACGGGTTCTGGGTCTTGAGACAGATTTTATTCTACCATTTTTTGGAAACATTGAATAGTAACATAAATGACCCATGAATGATAATTCAAATCATTCTACTGGTATATTTTTCTGACACGTTGTAGCTACTATTCCAAATTTCATTATTATTGAAATGTGAAATTCTTCACAAATTAAGCAATATTGCTGTGTAGACAATATCGTGGGTCTAATTACGTTTTAACGCAAAACAATTTTGCGTTGCGTGTAGGCAAGGCCTTATTTGTTTATTTTCTTTGTAAATGATAGATTTATTGGAATTGCTAGATTAAGAAATTGTTGTAGCTCAATTTTATTTCTTATGAGGGTGCGCATCAATGCGAATGTGACAGTTGCGATGTGATTTATTGAGCTTTTCGTTTATTTGAGTGAGATAAAGGTAATTGTTTAGAGATAACGTGACTATTTTAATCTTTGAGAAAAATTGTAGGTATTATTAGGTGGAAATGTTGAATTAAGAAAAATGCTAAAAATTAGTGTGAGCGTGCCGATTTTGGGGTCATTGTATTGGTTATCGTCGTTTCTATGCAGTTTTTATTGGTTAAAGAAATTTAAATGAGATTTCCGTTTAAATACGCGAAACACGGATTAAAGATGCATTTCGTTCAAGTTCGGGACCGGGGCGCTATCCGTTTAAAGAAGTTTTTTTTTCGTTGAAGACGCTTTCTGTTTCGGCTCCGAGGCCGAACTGCTGTCCGTCAGAAGCAGTAGTATTTTTCGTCGTATAAAATTTTGAACTCAAGTTACAGCTCGGTTATACAAGCTTTTCATTCAGTTTCGAGTGCCTTAATTTAAAAGAGGAAAAGGACTCAAGTTTGTCCAGTTCTT
>NW_022171142.1:0-23592 GCF_008802855.1 Photinus pyralis | reverse complement strand
GCCTAGCGCAACGCAGCATAGGGATTTCAATGGTAATTTCTTTATAGTCAATTACTAGCTCCCCTAATTATTTTAGAGCAAAAGTCTAAATATGTTTTTTTAGTGAAAAAAATACTGCATCTGTTCATACTTTTAGTTATAATTTTCCATTTTTCAAAACCGTAGAAATCGATAAAATCAAAAATTACATTTTTATAAATCAGTGATGCTTTGGAATCTTTATAACAAACTACAAGCGCATCGCATTATCGTTGTTTGACGTCGAACGATTTTCATATTTAATTCTGTTACAACTATCCGATGCAAGAAAAAGCGGCAATTGAGTAATGTTTTTTTTAGAGAATGTATGCTGCATCTGCATCAGATACTATTTGTTTATCAGAGAGAATTAGAGTACCTACATAATCGAAGAAAAAAAAACTGATTTGAAGCAGATTTGTTCCTAAACTTATATTCGGATTTTCCGCTACTGCAGCCAAAACGTTGAATGTATTGTCGTCGTTTTTCTGATGGTTTTGACGGACATTTTGAACGTTATTGCACTTGCAGTTCTTTAACTAATTTATAAACAAGTATAAATTTAATATACGTCAAAGGCAAATAATGAAACGTGATCGCTGTTTTTTTAGGTAATTCCAAGGCATATTTGATTTATTGTAAATTGGACCTTTTTATTTTGTCGATTTCTACGGTTTTGAAAAATGGAAAATTATGAGTAATAGCATGAACAGATTCAGTTTTTTTTCTCTAAAAAAAACTTATTTAGACTTTTGCTCTAAAATAATTAGGGGAGCTAGTAATTGACTATAAAGAAATTACCATTGAAATCCCTATGCTGCGTCGCGCTAGGCACCACCCGGTATAAATCAACCATCGATCGTAATTTGTAATTTTGATTAAGAAAAAACAAAAATTGCAAAATAAATCTATTAATCGTAGATAGTTAGGGGGAAGTTTAATGGAAGATTTTTTCTTAGTTTTAGCATTTACCTTCGCACCCCCAGCTACCCCTACTTTAAAATTAGAATATACACTCCCCATCGAGTGACCCATCATTTTAATGGTCATAAAATTCTCTTTATAAATAGTCACACAACCAAATTCGGCTGTGTTGTTATGAATTATAGTAAGTTTTACAAAGACCAAGACATAGTAACTGAATTTGACACACTTCACGTTGCGTTTACACCTACAAAAAATCATACTTTTTTGTTACTTTGTTCTATTTGCTGTTTATTAATTGTTCCGTGTTTGCTACTTAGCTTTTGTTGTTCGATTTAATTAAGTCGTTAAGTTAAACCTTAAGAAATAATTTAAAGATGGGAATACACCTCAGCTGAAGGAATTGGAATCATTTTTCTCTATGGACCTGAAAACCAATGTGCCTGTAGAATTGTTAACGCATTCTATAATCAGAATAAAATAAGATTTGCGGACATAAGTGGAGGTGGTGCAGGCCCGTAGCTAGAGTTGGGCTTTAAGGGGGGCAATGATGTTCTTAAGGGGGGCGTACATTAAGGTATACCAAAAAATTCGAAATTAAGAAAATTCTCTATAATTTGTGTAATAAACATATAATTGAAACTAATCCACTCTGATCCGAATATCCTAATTTATAATGATATACATTATATAAAATAAAGTAAATGTAAACGAAAACGCAACTGAATATTATGATGGAAACAATTTAAAAAAGTGCCTTTCACAAATCACATACATACATATCCTCATTTGTCGCTAATACTTGTACCCAACGCTGCAGGTATATTACATTTGAAGAAAATGTAGGAATTATCTATTATCCTGCTTGCCTTTAACTACTTAATTTTATGACAATTCTCTATTATTGTAGTCACGTTTGTCCCTCTTTACTTAAGCAACCAAATATTTTTAAAGTAGATCTCTCCTTATTGTTTTTCAATTTCAACTGGTATTGTGATAATGTGATTGTGCTATAAGTTACGTCATAATTGAAGGGGGGGCGCTTAAAGTCTCTAGGGGGGGCTCAGCCACCCCTGCCCCCCCTCTGGATACGGGCCTGAGGTGGTGCATTTCAGGGCACAGAATCAGTGTGTAATAAAAAAGTAAATTCTAACGGTGGCACAATGGACTATTGGACTTGGTAAGTGCCCCACGTTGGGCGCCAAAAATGAATCTTTTACACACAAAGGTAAGAAAAATCGGAACTCAGGGACAGAGACAAATACCACAATACAAGCGCTCGATCGAAATTCAACAATAAAGTCTGGTGCCTGGACCTTGTAATGTCAATAATCCAAATCATAAACTGCGATTCCCATAGTAAGCATTTATTCAGGATTCTCCTATTCATAGGTCAAGGCTCGTATTCGTGGTATGTGAAGTTGACATAATGGGCACATCGTCGCCCGTCCGAATTTTATTTAGGGATCTCGTTTTTCGTATTATTACTAGATAGCTTCCTGAAAGTTTGAACTACGCGGCCACGATTTACTTTCTTAGAACGTTTTTTACCTTTAATTCACCGCTGTGTTTGCACTAACTTGTATTTTATAAAATAATATAAGAAAATATAAAAGCGATAATGTCAAAATTTTATTTGTGAAACATCCTGTAGTATGTGTTGTAAAATTTTTCCGTTAGATGTCGCCATTGTCGTCTCCATCCTAAAGTCACTAGATATAGAAAGTACCGCAACAATGAATAAAGAATACCAGGAATATCAACAATGTACGTGCGACCGCGATGGCTTTTGCAAATGGCGGACAGTAGTTTCCTGTTCCAGTGGCGTACCTACCTTACAGTTGTAGAAGGATACAATTATAAAGAATTTTACACGAAAACAATCTACACCCCCACGTGTCTACTCCGCCTATGACTTTTGTTTAAGTAACCTCAAACTACATTCCGATAAAAAATTTGTAAATTTACATGTACTATGTAAAAATAATATTGGTATCAATACTTACACATGAAATGTAATTCCCAAAGTTTTATTTTTTTTCTGTTTTGGAGCAACCACAAGCACAACAACTAACCATTCTTTTTATGTCACTGCAACAGCCACAACAAAAATGACTCATAAGTGGCTTTTGCAAATGGCCGACTTCCGTCTCACTCTCTCTCGTATACAACTTGATTAATCCTCCTTCCTGGTATTCTTTATTCATTGTACCGCAATCATCCGCCATTTTTGGGCAAATTTGCTGCCAACTTACAAAAATTGACAAATAAAATCTGAACAGCTGTAATTTTTTATAACCTAACTTCATAGTACTGTCATGTTTTATAAAAATATATACAGATATCTCCAAATAGGTGGAACAATCACTAACATTAAAGTTACTACAATCTGGTAACTGCCGCCATTTTTGGGCAAAAATCATGCGTTCTCTCTCTAACACACGAGCCCAATGGATTGCGGTATTTTCTATGTTTAGTGACTTTACTCCATCCTTTGAAGTTGAATTCCTTCACATTTCCCCACTTGCTGATGCTTCGTCTAGACCCTATAAAAGCGTGATTGTCAAGACGAAGACTTCCAGGGAGATTCTTCCTATACCTCTTACCGACCAGAAACCCAAACCGATCGTTAATTCCTTTACCTCTTACCGACTAAAACAAGAACCAGATTCCAGATCCCAATTAGAAAACCAGAAGTCCTTTTAATTTATTTTCCTTTTTTTCATTTTTCCGAGAGCTTTCTTTTTTTAGTTTCATTATTATTTCCCAGACCTGTTAATTTGATAATTAGTTTTCTTTTGCCGTTTTACTCACCTGTGGGATTCGTGTCGTTAATCCTGGTAGGGTTAAACCCTGCGGCCTTGGCGCTACCTGACACTGCTTTCTTGAGTCCTTGCATTCGGGTCAGTAGACCAGACTGGAACCCAAGTATCTCTCTCTCCGTGTTTGCTGTCCGATTCAAATGGCTTTGAGAAGAAGTCGCTTGAACTGGGTGGAAGTTTCTTTTAAGGCCCGTCGCCGCGCCGGGTAAATCGTTGCTAACCTTATTCGGGAGCTACATCAAGGCAATATTCTATCCGTTTAAGTAAACTAAGGTCTGGGTGTTATCGTTTGTCAAAAGCACCCGTGTCAGGGTCCACTACCGCCTAAAATTTAAGTTACCTACCTAAGGAGTTTCCTCCGTCTTTCCTATGCCTGCATCCACCCGCGTTAATCAGAATCTGTGCCTATATTTAACTAACTATAATTACAGCCAAACTAATTAGCTGACCGTTCAACAGCAACAGCACGTTCCGTTTTCGGAAATCAAACTATGAGTGGAAAATACTTTTATTGCGAACACAGAGTTGTATATAAAGGGTGATCAAATTAGTGCTTTGGGATTTTAAAGTGGTATATTGGCAACACTGTGGGAAAATCATTCTTATTTGACAGTTGTGTAAGTTACGAGTAAGGTTAGATTGTTACAAAATTTGGAACATTTCACGCCACAGAAACGTTGTGAAATTATTAAAATTTATTATCAAAACCAATGTTCTGTAAAGGAGACGATATTATTTTTAAAATATAATTGTAATTAGATGCTCATTCCAATAAAATAAACATATTTTAAACACGGAACGATTTTTGTAATTTATTTTATTTTAAAATCCTAAAGCGTAAATAGAGAATCAGCACATAGGACCTGCACGTGGAAAAATAACTCCAATTACAGTAGTCATATACCTATACAGGGTGCTACATGACCGCATTTAAAAAAGTGGGTGATAGAGGGGATCAAGACAAGCACTTTTCCCAAATAAACTGAGGGTCCAACGTGTTAAGTTGGGAGCCACTCCCAAAGAAGTGGTGAAATTTGGATTTCTTCTTTAATCTTTTTCTCAGCAACAGTTACAAAGATGGGTGGCACGTCTGTGAATACGTTTTCGGGAATGCCCTATCCGATTTTGAGAAAAATTTTTCAAAATTCTTACCACGAAAGAGCGCACTCCTACTTGGGGGTGCAAAAAATTCTGATTTCGACGAAATTTGGTATCTGGGAATTTTTGAACATGAAAATGACGAATCTGGAATTAGTTTTTGAAAATTCGAAAAAAAAGTTCCACTGCAATTCTTTGCCGGACAACGAAAATGGAGAGCATTCCACGAAATTTGTTGTGTACATACTTGATGAGTTAAGGAACAAAATTGTCGAACAGTTTTTTAAAATAACGTTTCAAAAAAAGTTATACTCATTTGAAGATTGGCCTTCGGTTTACAGTGCCCCCCCCCCCCCTCCGCCTACTAGTGAGTGATCTAATTTCGCATGTAGTTGGTCGTCAGACCAAGTGCTTATTGCAGAAGTAGGTACCCAAAAAAACTGCGGTTTTATACGCCGTTTGCAAAATGCATTTAAGAATAGAAATTACCATATTGCGATGTTTAATATTTATATGAAAAATGTTTTATTACGTACCTAATTATTTAATGAAATATACGCATGTTGAGTTTATTGACGAATGTGACAAATTACTCTCATTAAATTATAATAGGTAGGAGCCGATAATTAAATTCTTGAATAAATATGCATAAGAATTTTTAATCTAACTTCTAATTCCTGTAGTATAGATAATAAAAGTGATATTAAAACACATAATTGTTTTAGGAGCTTCTATTATTATGTCACACTTGACTATGCAGGTCATCGAAATTAAGCAGCTCAAGATTAATTTAGTTTAATGGAGTCCTTACTCCTTAGTACCTCCGGGTTACAACATAAATTAGATGTCTTTTTTCATATTTCTTGTATGGTGAGTTTAATTTATCTACCTATTATGATTTCCAAACTAGAGAAGATAGAGTAATGGTTAAGTGGGAAAAGAAGTGCAGAGGTGTACCTATGCAAATGTCGAAAGAAGGAAAAGAAAGCAGGTTAATTTGTAGGTGGCTATTGCGATCACCGTCTTTGGCGTCTTTTGGACATGATAAAATTTCATCAAATGTCGACGTTTTAGAGCAACTTTTAAAGAATAAAGTTTTTTTCCGTGTGTATGTAAGTACGTGCATACGTTGGCAATTTTCCGAGGTAACGGCTCGACGGATTTTGTTCAAATTTTGGATATGTATATTAGGCATAGTGAAACGAAAAATAACGAGCCGGATTTTTGAAAAAAAATTGTAACGCCGCGCCGTAACGTTATCGAACTTTTTTTTTTCAAATAGCAACCTAAATAGTATATTAAGTATGGAGAACGGTAAGGGATTTTTACCGTTCGAAGACAATTGTTTGGAGGAGGAGCGAAGCGACGACTCCAATTATTGTCTGAGAACGGTAACCCTTAACGTTCGACGTGCTTATAACATTTTTTGCGCGATCGAAATTAAAATTATCCAACCAATATAAATATGCACTAAGAAATTAACGAGCAGAATAAATCGAAATAATCGAAGTGGTTTGGTGTACATCACTAGGTAACCAGTTTAAATGTCAAAATTGAAATTAATAATTTCATAAAAATGTGCATGTGTCTGATGTAGTTTACTAGCTTTGCACTTCCTTTATGACTTTATGAGCCTCTTGCTATAGGAAACAACAGCACAAATTGTACGTTTAATGTACCTAACAATAATTAAAGATTAAATGTAATGTAAGACTGTTGATTTTTAAAAAGGCGTCGGTAAGTATTTTTGCTGTTCTGTTTTTAGATCGGTAAGTAATTTTGGCGTCGTCGTAATCATAGCAACTGGTAAATTCTACGTACTGTCATAGAAACATCCATGGTAAATAGTCAGAAATGACCGATCGCGCAAAAATTTTTATTAAGTTATTCCAAAGACCTTATTTTTCTGTGTACCTACAACCTACAATAATTGTGCCTGGTTGTATTACAAAAAAAAAACTGAGAAAAAAATGTCAAAGTCTCGGTCAAATTTAAAAAACTAAAAAAAATGTCTCGCCAAAACGGTTACATATTGCGAATTTACATTAGGCATTATAAATGATGTAAAACTGTCAAACACTTTTTTAATATATTAAGTATTAAGGAAAACCAAGATATTTCGAAAATTATCAGAGATAGGTATAGGACATTATTATCAAAAGTTGAAGGTTTTTGGATTAGCTAAATGATGACACAAAAATATACAGGGTGTTCCATTTAAAAAGTGAAATTTTTTTATATGAAGTTTTGCAACTTTGGACCTACCAAAAAAAACACCCTGTAAGCTATATTTTTAATGTTTCATAGTAGATGTATTTATTTGACTTTTACTTAACCCAGGATAAAAGATATAAAACCTGGAATCAAAATTTAAGTAATAATTTTGACAGTTGTATACTGACGCTTGCAATATAATGTGTTGTTTATTTCGAAACATCTTTTCTTTGTTTTTCGTTTATAATGACAGTATTCCGATATCAAAAATAGTGCTGGAATGAGTTTCATTCCAACACTATTTTTGGTAACTATTTTCCACAACTGACAGATTTTTAAGAACATTTGGTATTCAGTGGTTGGCATGCTCGTCTAAATCATCCAGGCTGATCATATATACGCGAATGTTCAATTCAAAGTTCTGCCTGGATGATTTAGACGTTAATACTTATCTCAACGGTTTAGTAAAATGTGGACTAATTTCACTTATTGTTATAACATTATGTTACAGTTATTAACGATACGGGTAATTGAAATCATTAGGTATTGAAAATTCAGTGTAGGTACTTAGATAAATGCACATTTAATACAAATGAGGTTTTATAACCTAACAAAATTACAAAACTAATCTTTGTCACTAAATGTACAATTATTATAAACTTTTAGAATAATTGTGGAATTATTGCCCGGTAGCAAATTATGAACAGTCTCTTCTGCTAACTGTCGAAGCTCTGGAGGAGTGGAAGGAAGAATTGCTTCGCACATTATTCACTTTTTATTGAAAAAACTAAAATATACTGCACAAATTCGTATTTGACGCGCTTGTTAAGTTGAATTTTTTCAAAATGTAGCGTAGCCAACTTAATTTCTTTATTGAAAAATTGTTGGTGTTGCCAACTTAATTTTTTTATTGAAATATTTATTACAGAAAATGTCAGAATTGTAAATTGTTAATTTTTTAATACAATTAAAATGCTCAACAGAGAAAATAGTATAAAGCATATGTTGCAGAAGGCCTTTCTAGCACTCGTTCATTCAAACTTGAACTCGTGCTAGAATATAGCGCCTTCTGCAACTTATGCTTTAATATACTATTTCGTACTTCCGAGACTAAAGTGACAACTTCATTCCATTATGACAAGTACTGAAGTGTCACTTTTTGTCCCGCCGGGATTAAATTTGGACGAAAATCCCGGAAGGATCTAACAAGGCAATTTCAGTAGGTTGTTCCACAATTTGTATGCGGCCCGCGGGACTACTTCTTAAACGCATCGTAGTGCTGCTCATATAGTTTTTTGGATTTCGGTGGTATCAATTCTTTACCTGCTTTGGCTGCTTTTTATCAAAATGAAATACACCTTTTGTCACCCACGACCAAAATTATGACACTAGCAATGACAGTTTCCAAAATATTTTTGTTACCATAGCATAGGGTTTGTCGTACCAACGCAACGTTCCCATGGTAACTTGTTAAGCAGCGATTTTTTGAAAGAATGCGTTCTCTATTTCCATACATATTATATGTTTCAGTTTCGGAAGTACGAAAAATATCGTATATATATACCTTGCGACTGAAGTAGTAGTCTTAATCCCTCAGGTAAATTATGGCCCTCTCTGCGGTCGGGCCATAAACTTTACCTTCGGGATTAAAAGTGCTACTTCAGTCCCGCGGTAGGTATATAATATACTAATTTAAATAACTTCACGGTTTTGCAGAATTTCAGTTTTTTCCGCGAAAGTAGTCGGAATTTTTTCAGTTTCAAAACTGCATTTTGTTAAGCATCAAAATACGCAACTGACCTCAATATGTAGAACTTCCAAATATTTTAGAGACAGGCCCTGACTATCTTTTTAATTTGACGGCTTCGCGGTGTCTTATTGCGCAAACTCAGTAGTGCATCTGCGCGAATTCAATTTGTGTCAATTTACTTTCATTACATTAGCATTCCATAATCCATATTTTTGGTTCAGTGGACGGAGCCCGAGCCTCGCGCTCGTCGCATAATCTCCTCCCGCGTCCATTTCGCCGCGTCAGAGTCATTGAAAGTGCTTAAAATGACAACTTTGCAAGTATAATTTTGCAAAAATCTCCGGGAAAGGACCCCCCCTCTCCCGAGATCATTCCAAACCTCCCGCCAATCATTGTGCAAAAAGGACCCGCAAAAATGTTTCACTCCAGGTCTCGCATTTGGTAAGGACGGCTCTGGGTAGAGTACAAAATAATAGATTTTTTACGCATCTTGCGCTTATTTTACATCCAAAGTATGCCTTTAAAATCCTGGTACTGTAGGAGTGAAATTACTAAATTTAACGTGCTTGCAACATACATTGAAACCAAATCTGATTCTTCTGGATTCTTAGTAATTATAGTAGCCCCCGAAAAAAGTACAAATTATTCCCCAATTTCTTATCAAGTAAGCTTTTTAAGGGAATTTTTCAAAAAATATCGATTCTTCGTATCTTGTGATTCGCACAAAGAACTTATTGTAATGAAGTAAATGTAAAACATGTTACTATTAAACTTATTATTATTATTAATTATTATACAGTGTGTCCCCGTATTGAATTCACTATACCTACGTGTAATTTATCACAAATTTTTGAATCTCGTTTTGATGTTTTCAGATCCCGGCCTGTTTGGTCAGAAAGGAATATCAAGCACATTTATAATTTTTAAAATCCAATCCAATCCAATTGTTTCTATTTTTCGCACATAGAAAGTCGTTCTTCTGGGAGCGATTTTGATACTGGAATGAGTTTCATTCCCGCATTATTTTTTGTAACTTCTTTCATTCTTTCACGATTTTTGGAGGTCTTTTTAGTGATGGATTGGTATGCCTGATTGATCACACAAAACAGTGGTGCAAGGTACACTTAAAGGAGGCGTTTCCATTTCCAGATAATTAGCATTGTTTTTTTTATTAAACGAATAACCGATGATGTTAGTAACCAAGAATGGTAACATTTTTAACAGTTATTAATTATGCATTACTCCAAACAGCACCAACAATTTTTGGGATATCGTATTCTCCACGCTGTGCTGAGTACTGCCCGTCATGGGACATCCAAGAGAACGAGATTTCCTAAAGGCGATACAAAGTTCGCGAGGTTTGCTATAGATATGTATATAATAATATTTTTTTTTAGTTTTCCAGCTGATTTTTTAATAGTTACTAATTAAATTATATAAGACGAAAAAAGTAGAATGAATTAACTTTCACGAGATGGTTAGTTTCCCTTTATCGTCGTGTATAATACAAGACTTTATTTTATAGCAGAAGCCATATAAATCATTGTGAAGCTTCTGACAATTCTGAATTTAATTTTGAGGTCAAACATAGGAAGCTTAGGTTCTGCCGTCGTGGTTGTTTTCATAGGAACAGCATTGTCATCTGTTTTGAACGTCATTTTATATCGTGCTCCGCGTCCCATTTGAAATAAGAATGACACATGTCATTAGAATGCACAATCATGTTTTGCGTTATCTCCCTTTGCGGTTAAAGTGATAACTTTATCACCCTTAGGGTTAAAGAGGGCGTTATTCCCTCATTCAAACCTATTAAAATATCAGTTTAACGTCTGCTGTAGAATATAACATTTTTTTTTCCAATACAATCGATTTATCAAAATTTTCCATGTCTCAAAAGAGAAAACTCAAAGATTTAATATATTTTTATTCGTATTTTGGACACAATTTGTTCCAATATTTAAAATTAAATGGATGACATAAATAAAAACGGTGGCGAAATCAACTGGATCTGCGTGGTAATTTCGATTATGTGCCGTAGTAGATTGTTACCTTGTGTATAATACATTTTACTAAGCTATCTAATGTTGGCGTATCTCTATGCATACATCAACTATTTACATTTTTGACTTCATTTGATCCACATCAACGAAAGGTGTTGTGCGACAATTGCAAAGGTAAGCATAAGGTCACCACCTAAAAACGGCAAATTATTGACACATTCCGAACCTAAAAGTGCCTCGAATGAAATTGAAATTCAGAATTATATTCCTGTTAATAATCAAAATTCTGTAGAGCATTTGTATTTTAATACAGGATTTTATACAAAAAAAGTTTTGAATTTCATATTCATTATACATCGAAAAAAATAAATTTGAAAGTGCACTCTTCGCCTCTTGCGATCTTGGTAAAGATCTCACTAGGAGGCGGGGGACACTTTGTAACCCGAAGGCCCACTCTTCAAATGAGTATAATTTTTGATTGAAAAGTTATTTTAAAAAACTGTTCGACAATTTTGTTCCTTAACTCATCAAGTATGTACACAATAAATTTCGTGGAATTCTCTCCATTTTCGTTGTCCGGCCAAGAATTGCAGTGGAACTTTTTTTTTCGAATTTTCAAAAACTAATTTCAGATTCGTCATTTTCATGTTCAAAAACCCCCAGATACCAAATTTCGTCGAAATCAGAATTTTTTTGCACCCCCAAGTAGGGGCGTGCCCTTTCGGGGTAGAAATTTTGAAAATTTTTTTCAAAATCGGATAGGGCATACCCGAAAACCTATTCAAAGACGTGCCACCCTTCTTTGGCTTATGGTGGCTGAGAAAAAAATTAAAGAAGAAATCCAAATACTTCACCACTTCTTTGGGGGTGGCTCACAAACGAAACACGTTGGACCCTCGGTTTATTTGGAAAAAGTGTTTGCCTTGATCCCCTCTATCACCCAATTTTTTTAATTTGCATGTTGTCATGTAACACCCTGTATATGAACCAAAATTTAAAAACAAAAAACCTGCACCCTGGTACCAATACCAATTCAGCTAACATATGAATATTAACTTTCGTACAGGATTAAGGAATGGTGGTTAATTATTTTTTCAACAATGAAAGATAATTCATGACGTAGGTATAAAGACAAATTGACTCGACTTATCTGATTAAAATGTAAAAATAATTAATTTTAATCCTAAACTAAAAAAAAGAAGAATTTACTACTGATGTCAGTAACGCATCTGAAATTTCATGTAGGTACATTATTTTTGGGTTTTTTCTGTCGACTTGAGAACTGCGATAACTTTTATAATTAAGGAGACGTTTATTCAGCTCTCTGAATAATTTTAATCGGCACAGAAAACTTTGCCAATTTAACCTAACCTCTACCTTCAATAATATCAACGTTACCCTGTAATCGTCCTCGATTTGGCACACTCTATATGGTTAAAAGTTTTCTAGTGTTTGTTTGATGGAACTTCTGTGATGCTTGCGATTATTCCAATCGTCCATTAAGCGCATAATTTTACACACGATTTAATACTTTCACAGCTAATGCCGCAAGTCACAATTTGTCAACCATTAACCGTTTCAAATTAAGTTAGTATAATTAATTCTTACTTGCCGAAATCTAATCACATTTATTATTACCACTTTTATTATGAAACTGTTCTGGCACGTAAATTTTTTGGCCTCGAAATACTTGCGAACATTCCAAATTACCAGTTTTTTTTTATTACAGAAGAGCTGCATTCTCGCGTAGCCAGTAATTGTCTTATTTGGTAAGTACAACTTATTTTGCTCTTTTTTTTGGAAACGAATGTGTGTATTTGTTATGTTCACACTTGATTCGTTGGATTTTTTTTCTTTCGTTGAGGTAATTTTGTAGCATTGTCGGCGTTTAGTGTGTATAAAGGTTAAAAAAGTTGTGCGGGTCTCTAACCCAATAAGTGCTTAATTGAACAAGTCGCCGCACTTTGTAAGTACTGTGGGAGTATGTTCAACATTCTCATCAAATTTGTAATGATGGAATCTCAAAAAGAAACTGGGAGCTACCAATTATGCACCAGCAAAAATTAAACGAGTATAAATTGTGCTCAACTTTTGTGCAGATAAAGCGCATTTTTTAACAGAAATAGCTTTTGTTTTGACATCACCAATGGCTATATTCCCCTTACAGACATCTCAATCGCACTTTGTGAGTACTCTCTTCCGACAATCCGTTCTTGAGGTATAAGGGAATATACCCGATCACGATAAGAGGTCGAAAAGGAGGGCTATAGTTGGCAGAATTAATTCCTTTCGTTATGAGACCTTCCATTAGAGTACCATGAAGAATACCCCCCTCCACCCCGTACTTTGATAAGAGAACAGAATGAAGGACAGTAGTTGGTAGAAAACGGTTCCTTTTGTTGGGACCTTTAATTAGAGTACAATGAGAGATAACATTAATTTTTCCCCCCCCCCCCCTCAGGCGCCGTCGCTCACTGATCTCGAAAAAGAGTCGCACCGGAAAGTTAATACTTTGTACACACTAATTTATTTCGAATACCATGAAGGGTAGAACATGTGTTCCAGGACTCTAGAACCATTCCCCTAGAAGTTGTTCGAAACGGTAGAAGTGGGGGTCCGGACGGACGGACGGAAAAAACGCAAACAATAGCACATTTTTTTTAATTCTTAAAAAATGCGCTAAAAAATCTGAAGAGAATTGCTTTTATATCCGCAGGATTGAGAAACGGTTTTCACGATCTACTTTTCCAAGAAATTTTCATTGGTTTTGGTCTATCCTAAATAGTAACTTGCCAACAGCGCGTATTCTTAGAATAAGTAGGTAGGTACCCATTGGATAAAACCGATGATCATTTAAGTTGCATGCAGTAACTGCAAATGGATTTGAATCGTTGGTCAACTAAATCTAAATCATCTTAAAGTTTGGTCATTAGAAAATCATTTAGATCCTAATAAAAGGCTTGATATCCATCAAAACTGGGAAGTTCGAAAGAGGGGTACTTACAAAGGGAAAGTTGAGGGAAGAATCCTGATGTATTCGTTGGCGGGGTAAAACGTCAAATGTGAATACCTCGAGAACCAAGAATCGGAAGAGGGTACTTTTTTCCTTCTTTGGATTGGGCTATTTCATTACTACGTTGACCCTGGAATCTATTGTGCGTGTCCCACTGTCTTACTCCAGGAGTTTGTTAAAAAATCTGAGGATATTCTCCGCCTGCTACTCCCTGATCTGTTAAGGTACTATTGCAGGCTCTCCTAGGTCTTGTGATCTCTATTCACACCAGCAGAATGAGTGTTCCGCTGTCTTTGGCCGCCAGGGTTCTTGCGCACCTGGTTATAGCTAGTGACTTGTGTACTTGTATATAGTGTTACGGTTGTTATAGCTATAACCTCGGCTTGAAATACTGTAGCAGTGATTCCTAAGGCCAATGAGAGAGCGTAATTCGGCCCTCTTATGCCTATTCCCACCCCTACCTTCGGCTTGGACCCATCTATAGGCCAGCATAAGGCTGTTTTCACAAATCCTGTTCTTACAAACTCTCTTGTCCCCACCTTAAAGCGCTTGTCCTGGCGGTTTTCGGGAGTCACGTGGTCTGCAATCCTAAGACCCAGCAAGACTCCCATGGCAACTGTGAATGGCGGCAAAATGATCTCCCACATTTTAATCTGTAATAAAAACGCCATTGTAAATGTTATATAGATTTTGTCTTTATTAACTGAAAATGTATGCTATGCCATTTGTTTTTATTAAGTTTTGAAAATTACAGAGTCCAAATGGCGACCATTCGAAGCTGATTTCTGAAAGTTTCCATCACTCGAGCAGTAATTTGAGGCGATATTCCTGTAATTTCTTGGCGTATTGCTGCTTTCAATTCGTCAATGGTTCGGGGATGGTGTTGAATAACCTTCGCTTTCAGGTATCCCCAAAGAAAAAAGTCGCATGGGGCAAGATCGGGTGAACGCGCAGGCCACCCAACGTCTCCACGTAACGAGATTACGCGCCCTGGAAACATTTCCCTTAAAACGTCCATTGTCCTTCTTGCCGTATGAGCCGTCCAATTCATGACTGACAACTGAAATGGCAAGGCCAGAGCTACCAATCGACTACACTAAGCTCCCCCTCTCTTCAGTGATTCTGGCACAGTGGCGGTGCAAAATGTGGGAGATCATTTTGCCGGACCCTATTATATTATATTATACTATTGAGTATTGCTATACATTGCAGCTTGTTTTGTTTGAGTCTGGGCTAATTTTGCTTCCGCTTTTGGAATTTGGCGTTCGCATTCTCGAATGTACTCCAGTTCCTGTATGGCCAATCGTAACTATTTAAGACTAAGTCTTGTTTGCGTCGTAAAGGGTGCAATTTTAGACCCCAAGCGAGGCACACTGTAGCAAGGATATCCTGCATTATATTTCTTGTTTGCCCTTTACCACAATTGCTGGGTCTTCTGGGGAGGGGACATTACACCCCCTTGCGGACTGTCTCTGCTCGCAATCTGGTTTTAATCGTCCATTACTTTTATGAAACGCTTTCGCTGCTTCATCAATGGAGTCGTATGAGGGGCGGCAGATGAATGCCCCTCAATCTCCATGAAGCGGACTAAGGTCGATTCTTTGTTCTGAATGGTTTTTCGCAATCTTAGAGATGAGGTTATGAAGGGCGGACTCCATAGAGCGTCCCTTTTGGTATGCATGTTGAATAGTGTAAGGTTTTTTTTTTCTTAAAGAACTCTTCCCTTATGTATTGCCCTACTATTGTCTCCATTGTTTTAAGGATGAAGGACGATAGGCTGATAAGTCGGTAACTCTTAGGTTGGTCTCTTTGCTTCTTGCCTGCCTTAGGTTAGGAATAAAACCAAACCACGTCTACCTTCCTCCGGTCCTTACGGTATAGCTCGCTCTAAAAAGTTCCACTAGAATAGAAGAGGGTACTTAGAAAAAGAAGGTGCAGTGTCAGAACGAGATACAATGATCAAAAATTCAATTGCGAATATCTCCAAAACGAGTAGGTGTGTCCATTGATGGGGTCCAAAACTTCAAATCTACGGGAAGCACACCTTTACCCAGGAGGTGGCCAGGCGGAGTCGAGGCTCAGCCCTAGTTAGAACGTGGTCTCTCTCCCTCTGGAAACTATAGCCAATGGTTTTAATGGTTCCTTTACATAATACGAACTATAAATCTATTCAACTCGACATACTGCATATAAATTGTAATTAAAGTAATACATCTGATTTGCATTTCCCGTCATTTTGTAATCAAACTTAGATGAAATGAAAGTTTAAAGTGTGCTCTATGCGTTAGTGAAGTTAAATGATGCTGCCATTGGATTAGTTTTCAAGATATATCCATTTGTCCATTTGAAAATGAATGCTTCTATTTCGTTAATTATTTTTTTGTTAGTTGTGACTCTTAGATGGTCGTTCATCTGCACTCCCAAACACACTTCCAATCCTTTCCTGCTGTGCCATTCAAATTCCCTCCTTCACTCCTGCTTCAGTCATCTTCTCAATTATTGCTTTTCAAACCCCACCAACATCGTGAAGCTTCATCAAGTCTTGCGAGTTCAGTGCCTTCTTTCTGTTAAAAACTTGTCTCTTCATAAAATTAGGTGAATCTAGATCTTCTTTGTTGATGGAGGCAATGAGAGCAGTCTCGTCAATTTTGAAGTGATGCAACAAGCCATCTAATAACACGCAATCGGATACAGCATTGCTGGTCCAGTCATTCTATGCCAGGGGATGGGGAAATGGCGGCCCGCGACATGATTCAATCCGGCCCGCGGTTAATACCAATCATCTCTATTTTAACCCCCACTGTGGATGGTAAGTTGACATGACCTCCCGCACCTTTTGTACTAATGTCACCAAGAAAAAGAAAAACTTGAAAGAGATAGAAAGGGTTTTACAAATACTTTCTTCTCCATTCGTTGTAAATGGGGGTTTACAGTATAGTTGAATTCCGCAGTTCTAATTTAATAAGCGTGTACCTGAAACCATAAAACATTTTTTTGGACAGTAAAAGTTTATTTAAAAATAGAGGCTGATTAGCAAAAAAATAATGAACATGTGCGGTTTTAAAGGTTTATTCAAAACGATATGATTGTGGCGGGCTCTGTGACGTAATAAGCCCGACCAATCAGCTCCTAGAACCATTCAGATGACATAACGACTTGGCAATATTGCAGGAGAATGGCATTTATAACTTGCGTCATCTGTCACAGGCACTTGTCACTTTCGTGCTAGATGCAGTTAAACATCCCTCTCAAAACGTCAAATGTGACAAACGTCAGACCCTCGCGTAAGGTTGTCAGCTCACTTCTACGTGATTGGTTGTAGGTTTGTGACGTATTTAGTCTGAAGCGTTTCAAATTCGGACTAAAAACACAGCTTTTCAATAATTTATTTTGGGTTTATTTTACTCGTAATTAAAAATTGAGGACACACGGGTCTTTTTATTTTTAATGTACTTTGTGGATCAGAAATAAAAAATGAAGGCGGGATGACCCCATTGCGAGGAGATTGCAGCAAACTATCAACATGAAATAATTGAGCTACAATGTGACGAAGCGTTGAAACAACTTATAAAACAGTTCAACAATATTTGAGTTATAAATTTTAGCGAAAACTAAATTTCCCAATCTAATTAAACACGCTTAGAAAATGATATCTATGTTTGGGACTCCATACAGTGTGTCCCTGGATTGATATTACAAAGAGGTGTGATGGGCACACATTTTTTAATAGTAATAAAAAAATAAACATTCCTGAAATGTTGTATAGAGCCATAATTGCTCATGCCGAACAACTTTTCTTAGTAACATGAACAAAAAGTGCAGTTTACCTAAAAACAAAATAGTTTTGCGTCACTGTAAAAGACCGAATTGATTTTTAAAAACCCAAAATATTCTTAAAATTGTATTCACACCAAGCAGATCTTATTCTCACAATCTAAAAATAAAATTAAAAAATGTTTAGTCCAACATCTCTTGTAACATCAATCCATGGACACACTGTATACCTGTGAGCAGAATCTTCATTAATGAAACAAGCGACAGGATGACTAACAAACATCTTGAGAGTGTTTTGCAAATTTCACTAATTTGGAGCCAAATATATTAATGAACAGTCGAAATTTCATTTATCACACAAGTCCAGCACATCAACCAATAATTTTTATCAATTTGGTTTTTTGTTACGTAGGTACAATAAATCGTCTTTACTCTTTGGCCCGCCTAAATGCTGTAATTATTTTATATGGCCCTCTTTTAAATCTATTTCCTCGTCCCTGTTCTATGCCAAAAAACGGTAAATATAAAAAATAATTCGTGGTTTCAATTTTTTCGGGAATGTGTGGTTGAAGATCGCTTGATGATTGTGTTAAAGTCCCGAGCGATTTCGGTGCCGCCGGGGGAGGAGAGGGGGTTGAAGGTACAGTTTTGCAGTTTTTCCGCTGTATTGCGAAAATGGTGGGTCGTAGTAAAAAATTTTCGTATCAAAATTGAAAGCTCATAAAATTTTCTACTTTGTTTCTATACATTTTTTTCAAAAAAACGCATCGTTTTCCAGCTGCGGGCTTTTGAAGGTGAGAAATTTTCAAAAAACTCACGTTTTGGGTCGAACTTTTCTTACCTGTTCACTTTTAACGTATGTAATTTATGGGGCACCAGCTTAAGCATTGATTAGCTTGATTATTTGTCATTTCCGAGTTGTGCTAATTGGACAGCACTTTGGCTTATATGTATTGACAATGCTTGCGTCAAATGTATTTCAATGTAATTGTAAACATTTTCTCTGCAAGTATATTGTTATTAAGTGGATGGGTGGAAGGAATTAAATTCCTTCAAGAATCATTGACATGTGATGTGTGGTGTAACACAAATGAAGTGAAATTTCGTTAGCGAAGATGAGGATCTACGTCCTGTTCATCTTCTTCCAGGATTAGTGGAGAGATAAAACAGCCGCTTGGCAGTTGGCACAGACAGTGGTACAAAATACGCCATCCTTCTTGCACCCACAGCTAGCCTCGCAGTTCGTAGTAGAGCAACGGCAAAAAATGGCTTGTAAAATTTCCAATTTTCCCACCATATTGTTCGGGAGGGAGTAATTTCTCCAGTCACTGCTGAATTTGGAGAAACACTCTAAGAGAGTGTTGCCGTGCTGAAGTTTTCGTTGGAGGAAGAGAGGAAAGATTTGGTTTGACAATGTGCTGAATCAGATTATGCCTTGGAATAAATAAAGTAGTTGGTGATCTCCTGAAATACGAGATGTCGCCATACCCCATGTCAACCACCTCCCCTTCCCCCGACGGCACCGAAATCGCTCGGGACTTTATTCCACAATCATTAGGGGACCTTCAACCACACATTCCCGAAAAAATTGGAACTACACGAATTATTTTTTCTATTTCCTAGAATAACTGGACTATGTGGGCATTCTTGATGCGGAAATGCCATTCGTTCCCAGTAAGAAATTGGAAAGCAAGCTCGTCTTCCTCAACGAGCACAACTTGGCTGCCACCTAGGCTGCACAGTGCCTCAGGAACTCCAGAAATTGCTGCGCAGCTAGAGGAGGTGACAATAGGTTTCAAGAGCAGTGTTGTTGAATGTTGTGGACCAACTTCCCTCTGATGATCTTTAGCCCACGCTCCATTGCTGTCCCCATACCACTGACATAAGTGGGCGCTCACCTTTTATGAATACTCTTATCGTGATCCATCACGCCACATTGCCGAAATGAACACTCATATTAATGTAAACATCATGTTATCAATTGTTCTTTTATCGACTTATCACACTTGCCCAGATTTGTACAAAAATAGTGTCTTAAAGTACCTATAATAAAATTGAACAAATTTCAAACAATTTCATATTATATATGTATACACGTATTATATATAGGTATTTAATCCCAATTAAATATACCAAGAAAATGTAATAATTCACCGGGTGTCCCATACGAAACTTGTAAGTCGTTACGATTCGACAAAACGCTCCCTAAGAACCAATAGTTTGAGGTTCAAATTGTATTTGCACCAACGACTTTCTAATCAATTTTGAACTCGTGAGAAGCTGGTCAATGTTTCTGTATTTTTGACAGCCACATGCGGGCGTCTAATTTAACCCAATCTGTACAGCACAATATCATTCAATTCTAAATAGGCTAGAAGTTTTACATTAGAAAATTACTTTCTCAATACTTGTTTCTTAAATATCGAAAGTAAGTACGTACCTACTTCGGCAATTACATGTATTTGTGTTCGGAAGTACCCTCAGTCCTTTCAAATGACACATTGCTTTGTTGGTTATAAATAAGTGTACCTATTTAACCGTGAGCGAAATTTATGGAGCGTTTTTTTTTAGAAATGATTAATAACCCATTTTCTAATTAACTATACTTTACAACTTTCAATATCTTTACAATGTTTTCGTGATTAGTTTACTTTTGTTAGACAAGTACCGGGTGAAATTTTCATTTGAAGACGGTTATATAAAAAGTTCATTTCCTTATAGTCCGGGAGGTAGTGTCACTTTTCAACGTACCATAGTATGCACGTCGAACGAATGCGTTGGCTTTTTACACCACCCCTCTCTAGCAGCAATCGAATTCATCTTTCCACCATGGTCGTGGTGTCTGACGGTTGGTTTTGGGTGATATGTACTATCAACTATCATATCTCTATATATAAAAATGAACCCCGGTTTCTTCTGGTCACGCAATAACTTTAGAACGACTTGACCGATTTCATTCATCTTTTTTTTTTAAGTTTTCTAATACTGTGTAGAAGGTTCTTACGGCAAGAAAAGCTAAGAAAATCGCTCAGAAAATTGGAAAATTGGAGAAAACTTAACAACTATTTAAACATCGCGCGTTTGACGGTGTGATGGCAATTGTTTTAACACCTACATCGATCGGCAATGGATCGGCATAATATATCCGTCAAAAAATTAATTTATTCATATCCTAGTTGTAACGGAAATGCTCCAGAATTATCTGGAATTTTCTACGCGCGCGATAGTGGAATTTGTAGGAACATTCGAGAATGTACTGGACTTACATTGCTTGCGTGTATAAATGGTTGCGGACCGAACATCGCGGCAGTCTACTACGGAACGAGTACGTATGAAACATCGAGCGCGAAAAGCTGATATAAATTTCGAAGTGTGTGATATAAATAATCGATATAAATTGTACGGATTTTATAGTGTTTTAGTTTTGTTTAATAAATATTGATATAAATCGAACCCGAATTTATAAATAACGTTACATTGGTGTCAGAAGTGGGATTAATTAAATTAATTAAAAGTAAGATTAAATTAAGTGCTTGTGCTTGTGTATGCCTGTAACAAGATCTGCTGCCGCTAAAATGGAAGAAACGATGCTCAATTTGCTCCAGCAAATCCAAAATGGCCAACAGGTGTTGCAACAAGAAATGAAAAGCACCCAAGAAAATTCTAGAAATATTCAAGAGAAGTTGGAAGAAAATTCTAGAAATATTGAAGAAAAGTTCGAGAAAATGGACGAGAAGTTCGAAAAGATGGAGGAAAATTCTAGAAAGATTATCGAAGAAGTCTCTAAATCAATTGAAGAAAAAGTTGAAGATAGAATTACGGAAGTTTCCAAAACATTTAAAGCAACATTCGTCGAGATTGAGCACAAGTATGAAGAGCTGCGCGAGCAATTCTTGCGACTGACTACGGAAGAGCGTACTAGTAGTGCCCCAGATGAATTACTGATGGACCGTCTTCTTGAGGTGCCACAGTCTACTCATTACAAGAAGGTCGACCCAGAAACAAATACAAGAGTAGAAGGCGACGTTCAGCAAGCCCGAATAAAGCCACCTACTTTTGATGGTAAGATTCCTTGGACCACGTACGTTCGACAGTTTGAAGCAGCGGCTGCGGCAAATAAATGGACTCTTCAAGACAAAACTACAGCCCTGATTCTTGCTCTGAGAGGAGATGCTCTGGATGTGTTGCGGACATCCCCGAGGATCAACAGAACTTCCAACAAATAGTAGCGCGACTCGAAATGCGATATGGCGATAAACACCTTCAGCAAGTTTACTATGCCCAAGTCAAGAACCGAATGCAGAAACCTGGAGAAAGTTTGCAGGAACTTGAAGCGGACATCGCTAGACTGATTCGATTGGCATACCCTACGGCACCGGAGAGCTTTCTTGATCAACTGGCTGTACAAACATTTATCGATGCCGTTCGTGATGGAGATGCCCAGCAGGCTTTGAGACTGGCTAGGCACGACAAAATTGAGAAAGCTTTGGCCCATGCGTTAGAATTCGAAGCCGCCAAGAAAGCTAGTCATGGAAGTGCGCGAGTACGTATGGTGGAACCTCGCAGTGAGAGCCGGGTAAGAACCATCGAAGAGGAAGGTGGCTCTGAAAGTTTTGAAGAAAAGGTCAGTAAAGTAGTGGAAGAAAAGGTCAGTAAAGTAGTGGAAGAAAAGGTCAGTAAAGTAATGGAAGAAAAGGTCAATAAAGCAATACAGTCACTGTCAAAGAAACGTGAACCACGATGTTGGAATTGCGGCGAGATTGGACACGTTCGCCGCAACTGCCAAAAACCAATACAGCAGTCGGAAAACTAAGAAAGGTCGACAGGAAGGGGCTATCGTCGACCTGCAGAAACAAAGCCCCCGATCTTCACTGTAAACGTCGTCTGGAAAAGTTCTGAGTCTGTACATCGACGGCCGAGTTAATGGAGAAGACAGATCCTTGCTGGTAGACACAGGTGCAACAAGAACTATTGCAAGACCAGAGTTATTGAAGAATCATTCTCGGATCTCATCTTCGACCGTGCAGTTAAAAACAGCAACTGGTGAAAGAATAAAAACGCACGGAGAAATACAAATGTCTGTCACCATCGGAAAGACCACCATCAATCACCAGGTGCTAATTGCTGATATTTCTGATCAATTCATCTTGGGGATGGATCTTCTTAAGAAACTCGGAGCTGTGTTAGACGTGAAAAAGGGCGTGTTAAAGGTCGGCGATGAAGAACTCCCTTTCCATGAAGACAAAGAAGATGTTATCCGCCTGTTAACCACTCATGACGTCATTATACCCGGACTTAGTGAAAAAATTATAATGACCACTTTAGATGGATATTGTCGCCAGGGAAGCCTACGGATAGTCGAAGCACTAAACGAAAAGGAATTTCTAGTGGCTAGGGCTCTGGTAAAAGTTCAAAATGGCGTTCCGATTCGAATTATGAATTTGAAAGATAGTCCTGTTAAGCTAAGCAAACGAACTGCAGTTGGACAGTGTGTGCCCATCTCGGCTATTCGCTCTGTGAAATCGGAAAATCTATCTAAAGGAAAGTATCCAAGAGAGCTGATAGATATGGTCATTAAAAACACTCCAGATTTGGACAATAGACAACAACAAAAGGTGAAAAATATGCTTGTGGAATTCCGAGATGTGTTCGCGGTAAACGACCAGGACAAGGGCAAGACAAGCATAGTCACCCATAAAATAAATACTGGCAATTCCCAACCGATTAGACAACAGCCAAGGCGACTCCCCTTAGCTAAACGAGACGAAGCTGAGGAGATTATTAGAGACATGAGAAAACAAGGTGTCATCGAGCCATCGAATAGTCCTTGGTCATCACCGATAGTGCTTGTAAAGAAGAAGGATGGCTCCACAAGATTTTGCGTTGACTACCGTCTATTAAATTCGGTCACCAAGAAAGATAGCTATCCACTGCCAAGAATAGACGACACTTTGGACACTCTATCCGGAGCCCAATGGT
>NW_022171141.1:0-813 GCF_008802855.1 Photinus pyralis | reverse complement strand
GTTAAAGCTGAACTGTGGTGCTAAGGGTCCCTGGTTCGAATCCGGGTTCGGGCATGGATATTTGTAAATGTATAGTGGGGTGGGTTGGTTGAGCAGCCTTGGCTGAAACCCCGCCCACTAAAAAATAAAGGCAAAAAAAATAAATAAACATTTAGCAAATGTCACAGATGCGACCGGTAAAGTGACGATGCGGCTGGTAGAGTGACAGGGGCGGCCAGTAAAATGACAAGCGGCAGGAAACTCTGTCTCTGTCATGGGAACTCAAATTCCTTGACAGAAAGTAGGCATGAAAATGAAGAATTCAGGACGATTTTGGGTAATTAATTTAAAATCGACATAAGAAAGAAGTTTTATCGACACATGTGTGTGTAAAATCTATTATCGGGCAAATTAATTGGCCGGTTTTGATAAACTGACACATGCACTGATAAGCGCTACCCATATGGGAATTAATTTGGTGACTGTTCGTTTTTTCTCGGTCACGTATTAATAGAGTGGAGGTGAGGATCGCTTAATTAAGTGGAACGACTTGAAGACACTGCTGTTCGGGTGATTTGTGAATGCGTGCGTAATTTATCTCACAAAAAATGTTCTTGCGCGTGATGTCTCACGTGGAGTTGATAGACGTAGTCAGTCTGCAAGTACTTGCATATATTCAAGTTCGGTCGGATGGTTGGAGGACTGAAATGTAAGTGTCAAACAAGAAATGTGAATTTGTTACAGTTCTAAGTTTTTAATAATAATAATAATAAAGTAAAGTCCGTTACACAAACTCCCCGTAAACGGAGAAAATTAATAACAATAATAATAATA
>NW_022171140.1:0-844 GCF_008802855.1 Photinus pyralis | reverse complement strand
CTGTCAGACAAATCTTTTTATGGTTATAATTGTTATCATTCGTTATTCATGGTAGTTTATATCACTAAGTATACAATTTTTGTTAATGAATACAAATTTAAATAAAGATGAAATCAAAAACGGAAGGAGGTCATGATAACAAACGACAAAATAAAAAACAAACATCAATTGAAGTTATGTTCTACGTGGCTACCGTTTTTTTCAATACATAATGGCATCTTCTGTTGATAGTCGCCTCTCGAATTCCTACTCCATTTCTTCAAAAGCTCTTCTAACCCTAACTTGCAATGCTTCACGAGAAACAACTGGTGTATCTTTGTTTTTTATAAGACACCACACATAAAAGTCCAGTGGCGTTATATCTAGAGATCTAGAAGACCAATAGCGCGGATCTGTAGGCCTAATCCAACTGTCTTCAAAAATGTTTAAATACATATAAGCATCATGGGTAGAATGAGCCGGCGCTCCGTCAAATTGAAACCACTGGACCAACTGTCCACAATTTTAGAAAATCTTAAATAAAACAAAAGCTATAACAGATAGGTATAGGGAATGTAATAATTGATCGATGTAGAATGTTTTTCCAAATTTGAAAGTGCAATCAAAATTTAAATTCGCATATAGTATTGTTGATTTTGAAAGACGTTTTGAAATTCAAATCAACGGAGCCATAGGTACAGGGCGCTAAAAAGATGGAATCAAACGTCAAAAATTTTGAAAAATCTTTAATAACTTGCAAGCCTTTGATGCTAGGTATAGGGATTGGTATCAAACGACGTAGATTTTCATGTAGATTTCGAAAATGCAATAACATATAGGGTGTTTTATTTAAAATAAGAAAGTT
>NW_022171139.1:0-1045 GCF_008802855.1 Photinus pyralis | reverse complement strand
TTTTCTTATTAATTTTGGTGCGTAGAATCCAAAACAATTCGTACTTTTTCGATCAGACTTCTGAATCAAAAGTTATAGACTAGAAACCAATTTCGAAAGAAAATTCAAAGGGCTGTAACTTTTGAACTAGTAGCCCAATCTTGGAACTGTTTGAAATTATGTATTCTACAGGCCACTCTATAAAAAAAATTTTTTCCCGGGTCGATCTGAGACAATTTTTTCTTCGGGCCTCAATAAAAGGCAGTGAACCTTCCTTTTTTACTAAAAATCGACTGCACCAAAATTTCTCGGGAAAACACTATTTCTTATTAATTTTGGTGCGTAGAATCCAAAACAATTCGTACTTTTTCGATCGGACATTTCAATAAAAAGTTATAGACTAGAAACCAATTTCGAAAGAAATTCAAAGGGCTGTAACTTTTGAACTAGTAGCCCAATCTTGGAACTGTTTGAAATTATGGATTCTACAGGCCACATTCTATAAGAAAATTTTTTTTCCGGGTCGATCTGAGACAATTTATTTTTCGGGGCTCAAAAAAAGGCAGTGTATAACCTTCCTTTTTTACCAAAAATCGACTACACCAAAATTTCTCGGGAAAACACTTTTTCTTTTTAATTTTGGTGCGTAGAATCCAAAACAATTCGTACTTTTTCGATCAGACTTCTCAATCAAAAGTTATAGACTAGAAACCAATTTCGAAAGAAAATTCAAAGGGCTGTAACTTTTGAACTAGTGCCAATCTTGGAACTGTTTGAAATTATGGATTCTACGGGCCAAACTCTATAAGAAAATGTTTTTTTCCCGGTCGATCTCAGACAATTTTTTTTCCGGCCTCAAAAAAAGGCAGTGTATTACCTTCCTTTTTTACCAAAAATCGACTGCACCAAAATTTCTCGGGAAAACACTTTTTCTTTTTAATTTTGGTGCGTAGAATCCAAAACAATTCGTACTTTTTCGATCAGACTTCTCAATCAAAAGTTATAGACTAGAAACCAATTTCGAAAGAAAATTCAAAGGGCTGTAACTTTTGAACTAGTGCCCAAT
>NW_022171138.1:0-655 GCF_008802855.1 Photinus pyralis | reverse complement strand
AAAAAAAAAGGTTTGCTATTTAGACACTCAAAATAACAAAAATTATACAAGCTAAAATGAAAATAAGTAAGTATACGAACAACATACAAGTATAATAATTTCATGCATTTTTAACAAAACATCCTAAGATTGTTATATAAAGGATACCTTATACTTACAAGATATTGGAGTATTGTCATATTGTGTCAAAAGAGCAAAAAATAAAAATTTGGGAAAAACAATATTTACCTTAAATATCATGATCTCAAACGATACATAGTGTGTTTATCTCCGGGGACGGATTTTATGTTGTAACTAGATTTTCCCCGGCGACTTCGTACGCTCAAGATTGACGGAAACTTCGCGCATGTATCGATCCGTGCGTGAAATAGCAGAGTGGGACATCAACGAAAAACGAAAAAAAAGAAGTTTTTAAAAATCGTAGTACCTATAATCCAATCTGACCCAAATTGTGAATCTAAACCATCCGAGAACACACAGGGGCACATAAAAAGAATTTAATAAAAATCCGTCTAGTCGTTTAGGAGGAGTTCAGTTACAAACACACGTACAGTAGAATTTTATATATACCTAAAGAATAAAGACAACCCAAGTGCAACCGAGAAAAGGTAACTCGAAGAGATAATTCTATAGACGAGACGGTCATTTGAAACTC
>NW_022171137.1:0-1550 GCF_008802855.1 Photinus pyralis | reverse complement strand
TATAAGTTACGTTACTCACGACTCATTCTTATTAAATTCACTGTATACTTGAAATTTTCCCAATCAAGAATGATCGATCACCAAACCAATTACTGAATCATAAAACAACGTTTCACAAATAAATTGATATTCCGGACAAAAATTCGCACATATAGGGTAAAGTACAAATAAGTAAAACATATAACGCATAAAGTTAAACGTTGACGCCAAGAAATGAGCTCAGTTCTGGCATCCCGAACCTGAAATCAATCAAGAGAAAACCTCCAAGCCGCAGGGCTCTGTATGTAGTTAGTTGACTAATGCCTGAAGGGCCTCACTCTACTCGTAATCTGCTTCTACACCAGGTACGGTACTTAAATGGTCAACCTCTTCCGAAAGAAGTGACGGTCTCCAACAACAATCGCGTTTCAAACTCGATCAGAACTTGCCCGAGATGGTATAGATACTAGACAGGTACTGAAGTTAACAAATTGCTTGAATGTGGTAGCATATAACTCTGAAGGGGCAAAATAGTTATGAATTAATACGCTAAAGTGTTACTGAAGTTGTTCCTTTGTTGATGGTCGAATCTTGGTATTAAATCTCCTTTATGACTTGTTGACCCATTTCCAAAATTCCAAAATGGCCGCTTGTTATCAGCAGGTGGAAAGATATCTCAAAGGTGTCGGTATTCGCAGGTATCGTGAATTAATCCAAGGTTACCAAACTCGTATGTCGAACATGAATTGTAGGTACAGTAAAACGTATCCGGAATTTTTACTGATACTAACAATTAATGAACAGGTCCTTAAACTGGTTCCAATCATTTAAAATTCTAAAAGAAATCAAAGGTAATCCCTCTCTCTGATAACTTAAAAATTCTTAAATAAGAGGCCTAAACGTAGATGAAACAGCAATTGTCGGTACATAAATACCATCAGAAACCTAAAGAAAGGTACACTCTAAGAACACGAAATGCAAATGGCAATAAAAAGAAAGAACGCAAATTATATCCTCACTATACGAGTTATACTTATAGGTGAAATCCGTACAATAATACTTCGGATTCCCCAAATTATGAATCCAATCGCTAAAGATCAATATATATGAATAATGACGATTAAAATTCCATGCGTTCTAACTCACGCTTCAGCTGTTTGTTTAAACGAAGTGTAACTCGATACGGTTCACGACAAAAAGAAAGATGAGAATCGACACGCACTAATCAAATGTCAAATTCTGTTTCTCTGGTAGATTGTGCTTAAATGACCTACCAGCATCTCTCGAAGGGCCGCCTAAAAATACAATTCCTTCAAATTTTGATATTACGAAATTTTTTTGAAAACTCCCTTTTACCTGTCTCAATTGTGGAGGTTGTAACTTTCAGATATTTCAAATATTTTTGTTAGTACTTTTATAAGTACATTGTGTTCAAATGTTATCGTATGCTTCATTGTTCCCAAATAGGAATACTCAATGCAACATTATTTTGAAAGTCTTTTTATTTTATGGATTATCTAACGCCATATAATTTCCTTTGCCGATCATGTAAACAAAAATTATTTTAATTA
>NW_022171136.1:0-683 GCF_008802855.1 Photinus pyralis | reverse complement strand
AAGTGGCGGTGTTTTGGTACAGTAACGAGCTAATAAGAAAGTGGAAAGTGCAGTTTCTTGCGGTAGCAGGTTTCTTAGGAATGGGTTCATCATACCCAATCTGTCCAAGGTTTTATGTACAAGGAAGAGAAGGTAGGCATAATTTTCGTTAACGTGCTCGTCTTCGAATTTCAACTCTTCTTTTAAATCACGTTTTAGCGTCGATTTCATTTTGATTGCCGTTTCCGCTTGGTTTCCATTTCGTTGAAGTTTTTCGTATCTATTACCGCCATAAATAAACTATGTTAGTTGTGGAATGGTGCAGACGTGTTTTACAGCGCTCCTAAATAAAAATAATTTAACGTATTTTCTCCAAGTTATTTTCATTAACAATAATAATGGGATCTAAAAGAAGTGTAAACGATCGTGGAATTACATGTGATACGTGCGATAAGAAAATAGGGCGATACGACGAATCTATTAGTTGTAGCGAATGTGAAAAGTTATTTCACCTTGAATGTGTAAATGTTGCAATTGAAGTTTTTCACCAACTAGTGTCTTCTAATGAGCTTAAATCTTGGAAATGCAACGTATGTGCTCCAACGGGGTGTAATACCCTCGGTAATACCTTACGCTCTAACCCTGTTATGCTGCCTTCTACTCAATCTGCTGATCAGACTGTTACGCTAGTTCACCTTTACGAT
>NW_022171135.1:0-2540 GCF_008802855.1 Photinus pyralis | reverse complement strand
GGTATATACCTGCATTGTAGAATCGGCCCTAAGTAAACGCAAAAGTAGGTATACCATACCTACTATGTTTGCGAGTCGTATAGGTAGGTACTGATCTCGACGCTCAACAGACAAAGAACTTATCTACAAAAAGGCGCATACAAAACTCACAAGTAATTAGGTACTTCTACCCTATCGCCATCGGCTATATAGATGAAAGAAATACATTCACAACATGAAAATGGAAACGCACACACTGCACACACCAATAGACGTTTGAAACTACTGAAACTTACTTCATCTGCACCTATCTTATACACTTTCCAATCAATCGGAGTTGCGTCCAACCTGCAGTTGTTTAGTCGCCTCTTACGACACGCAGTGCCCTCTGCGGTAGGGGTATTCTTTCCCGCCCCTACACGGTCATTAAATCAAAAAAACCGCCAAATTTGTGCTTATTTCTGACAGGATGGAGAAGAGAAAAAAAAATTTACATACCTATAGTGCGCTACATGTCACAATAATGCACTCGAAAGTTGAATGGTGTGACGTTTATGATACTGCATTTAAAATGTTATAAATCATAAACGTATCCTTCAACAGGACTAAGCAAAGTATATATTGGAGTAAATCCTAATGTTGTAATATAGGTACTCCTTGTGAGAAGGGGCTCTTAAAGTGTAATATAAGCGCCAAAAGTACGGCTGCCGAAATATGATACCTCCAGTGTAACTACCGAAATAACCCCCCTGGCCAACTGCGAAAAACGCACCCCGGACCAACTGCCAAAATATAGCAACCCGCAGCAGCTGTCGTTTCAATAAAATATAAAAAAAAAAATAAAACAACCTTGGGCTGTGCCGTTGTGACACATGCGCGGTGCGGGAAAGGCGAATCAGCTGGTTTGCTCTGCACGCAGCTAGGTACGTTGTTGATTTGTCACTATATCTCCATCCGGTTAGTGCCCACACTCGCGTACTGCCTGCGCAAGATTCAATTCTGGTCAATTATCCGCAACAACACTGTCTCTATTTACTACATACAACTCTGTGAGTATGTGTAAACTCTTATAGGTTGGAAAAGTTCCATTTCTGTGATTCATATGTCAACGAAGTTTTTTAATTTGCGCACACTAAAAGGAGAGATTTACAGTTAAGTCCAGTCAAACCGACGCGGGAATGCGAGGACGGGACGGGAGCAGGATATATTTCTACAGCAGTATATGCGTGCGAACCGCCGCATCGGTATGCATACCGCATAACCCGTTGTACAAATACTTCCCGCTTCCGTACCGCTGCCGCTCCAGAGCCCGCATTTCCGCATCGGTTTGAGTGGACCTTAAAGCTTTAAAATTAACCGTATTTCGATATTTGAAAATCAAATTAACATGCTATATAGTAACATAAATACATTATTATAATGTCCTTTTCAAAAATGCAACAATAAATATATATTATTATTTCGTTAAATAGTATAATAATAATAAAAGTATATCAATAAACATGTCTTACAGTAACCGAAATAATGAATTTATTCCATTTGGCTTTTCCACACTAGTGTAAGCCGTTCATATGAAATATTGTGCCCTTTGCGGAATTATTTTCTTTATGCAGAAATTAAGCGGTAATTATGCGCTTTTTAGCGCCGTTACAGTTAAATTTTTGACCATAATTCAAAATGGAGTTTCGCAAAAACCACTCCTTCACTCGTATTATTCTGGTCAACTTTAGGCAGATTATCATTATTAATTATTGATTTCAAAAATCAAGCAAGATCTGCCACACAATTCCAAGTTCACCTATACCATCCCCAGGAAAATAAGCCATACACATCACCCGACCACGCATAACATTAAAAACGGCTGCTGCATAACATGTTGCCGAAAGATTCACCCTAAATAACGTTTTTTGGCAGATAGTCTACATGTTAAGTTTCTTACTGATACATCACAGGGTTGAATATGTTATGGCGCCTAGTGGTAGTAAAATTATTGTTTGTAGATGGATCAGGGCAGATGGCGATTGGATGATTGCCATGTAGTTTACTGATCTTATACCTATTGGGGCCAGTTTGCCATTTCTCAATAAATTTATTCGGCAAATAAGTACCTTTACAAGTGTATTAAACAATGGCATCCATGTATTTGTCGAAGAATAAAGTTATTGCCAAGTGGAAAAACTAGGCCTTTGTTCAGGAGGATTTCAGAATGGGAAAAGGTCGGCATACACAATCATAAATTTTGAATGTAACTATATTTTGTTGTAAATTATCTTAATCGTGATTATTTTTAGTATTCTGATGACCCATTTAAATAGGTATAAACTGCACATTTTGTAAATCCCTGAAAAGCTAAAACCAATGTGTAATTTAAAATATTTACAAGTATAAATGTATAAGTACAGTATGAGCAATTTCAATTGTCAAAAACGTCATTCAATTCTCAAAAAATGAGATCAAGCGTAAATTGTAAAATAATAAGATATGTGTAACTAAAAATATATTTAACTAGAATTTAGCTATAAAGCAACCAGCTTGAACAATTTATGTTAAGTATTAATAAA
>NW_022171134.1:0-1540 GCF_008802855.1 Photinus pyralis | reverse complement strand
GCTTGGTAAGTACAAACATCACGGTGAATAGATATTACAATGTATAAAAAGCGGTACGGTATCAGTTAATCAAAATGTATCGATTCCTTTGCGAGTTTATTCAGCAAATGTTCTTAACTCTTGAATTTTTGCTTACACTATGCTCTTCATTTTATTTTTTATTTTTTTTTGAGTGGGCGGGGTTTCAGCCAAGGCTGCTCTACCAACCCAACTCACTATACATTTACAAATATCCATGCCGGAACCCGGATTCGAACCGTAGTACCATATCCGAGCTTAAACTCATCTGCGCCACACGAATTAAACTGAAATCTGAAGAAGTTGTGAAATGGAAAATCCGAAGAACCTGAAGAATTGAAACACAATTGAAAAATTCGAACCAATCGAAAATTGAAGAATGTGAAAAATCCAAAGAAATTAGTGTAGACGAGCGAGAAAAATCGGGCGAATTCGAAAAGCATGAAAAACTTTGCAAAGCAGCCAAAGAGCTCGAAGAGTTTGAACAATTTCAGGAATCTAAGGAACTGGATAATTGGAAAAACCGTTGGAATCCGAACAATCTAATGAATCAGAAACACTCTTCAAGATCTTCAAGATGCACGGCGAGAACTTGAGAAACCTGTAAATTTCGGCGAAAATAGGTGGAATCTTTAACGGCAAAACAGAAGGATGTAAGGCATCTGAAGATAGGAAAAATCCGAAGAAATGAAGGAATCTAAAAAACTATGGCTTCGTACACGATCTAAATTTTGTGGAGAAGTCCAGGTCAAAGTGAAGGTTCAAACAGGTTTTAACTGACAGAATTGTTCAAAATTAATTAACAACAATGGCAAAGTCCCTTTTTTTATAGTACTAAAACACAAATTTGCAAAGAAACTTTTGTGGATACATTTTGAAATGACTTTTTGATCGTGGTCACAGATGAACAGAAAAACATATGCAATGCAAATAATGACAATTCCCACCCGAATATTTTGCACTCGGACAATTCGCATCCGGGTAATTCAGACAGGTATTTCGCCACTTAATATAATTATGGTAGCATAATTTTTCTTCAGCTCTTTCGAAATTATCATTTTTTTGTCGATCTAAAACTAGCCGATCTTCTACGAATTTGTTAGTCCACTGTTGGTGGTATGTCTTAATATGATTCGTAGTAGCATAATTTTTCTCACTTTTGGCAGCTCTTCGGGCTATGATCTTTCAGAAATATTGATTTTTCAGTCAATCCTAGGCAGGTCAATTTTAAATCCTCCACACTGCGACTCGAAGGCCTGTACCACCACAGTGTAAGCGATATGCGCCCTATACAACACGGTTTCAGATGCTGCTTGGCCGCAGATTCGCTCTGAGATGGTACCCGAATATATATTTTTGAATTACCTATTATGTACAGGGTGTACATCGAAAAGTGGAACACAGGCGTTTAACATGGGAAATTACTTTTTCTTTGCGCAAACGTTTCCTAACTATTTTACGCAAAAATACTTCAAATAAAAGTTATAGAGATATAAATTCTGCATCTAAATCATGTGAAACG
>NW_022171133.1:0-28464 GCF_008802855.1 Photinus pyralis | reverse complement strand
GTGGCGTTCATTTATTTTCAAAGATACGAACAAATAACCATTAACAAAACCCTTAGTAATTTTTTCTCATCTTGCTAATGGTGCTAACTTAAAATTTTCATGACTTGTGGGTTTCGACTAAATCACATAAACTTTTTTATGTCACATTGGATCTTTACGTCACTCGATCGAGATATTAAATTACAATGTGATCCAGTGATGGACATTTCCAGTAGGTAATTCCGTATTAGGTTTAGTAGGTGGTGGTTGAACCTTGGACATATCAAAATTCAAAATAGACTCAATAGAGTTGAATAGACCGCTAACCATAGATTTTCCTTTGATAAAGCAATGAAGCGATGTATGGAGAAGATAAAATTTCTCAAAGCAGCTAACAAGTCGCGTAACCATGCATGTTTCCAAAATTTTGGGAAAAACGGAAACTATTAAATATAATAGGTCGATAGTTTCTTAGATACCCATATCCACAGACCACAAATGCTCCCAATTATCACGAAACACGATACGAAAGAGACATCGCGTTTTAATTATTGTTTATTGTGCAACCATGCAACTTAAAAGATTTAGCGTAGATTGCCGGATGAGGTCAAATTAAATTCTCTGGTAATCAAATCAAAATATAGGAATCTACAGTAGGTTATTAAGCAAAACAAAAGGTCAATATACCCCGATTAAAGGCTATTTTGCCGAATATTGCAAATATCTGGGTTTTATGTCTTCAATTAATAAATATTTATGGCCCCCCATTATGTAGATAGGTATTTAAACATGTCTTCATTCAATAATATAACCCTTTTTTTAATTCTTGGCGCGCACATATTATAAATAATAATATCCAGTCACAATGTAGACGCAAGTTATGAAAATAAAAACCATTTTGCTGGCTGCGCAATTTATAGGTATGCAATGCGTGGGACGTACGACATGTATACAGTTACATAATTATATCATAAAAAGCTTGGTACTCGCGAGCTTTTAATTGCGTAGGTTTGAATCCTAGACGGAAAATAAGTACACTATTCTGGAATTAAGAGGGAGACACTTGATGCATTCAATGGCCATCTATATTCAAGGATAGTTCCTAGCCGACAAAAATTTACACAGCGCGGTATCTCTAAACGTTGTTTACTCTATGGCTGTAAGTTTGTTTGCTCATACCTAATGGTCAATTTTATTAAGTTTCAAGAATAACCTTCGGTGTAAACAAGCTGAAAAGTTTCAATTTTTGAAAAATATGTTGTCAGTACTGCAACACTTTTCTGAACTTGCACAAAAGTTGCAACACAATTGCATAAATGTAAAACCGTAATAAGCAATGCAAGCCAATTTTAGATTGCATAGCACAAGCCTTGCATTGCACTAAAATTGCCTAATGTAAAGCGGCTTACTGAAAATGAAGAGGAGCACAATCGTGCAAGTACTTCCACTTGTATTTAAATTCTTTCATAATCCAAACAAAAAATACGTAATTCGAATGCTAATGTGTACTACGTAAACTTAACCATACTTTGATTTAAATTCGCGCGTTCTTTCGTAAAACGTGATCCTACGACTCACGATCTTGAAATCATGATCGCGAAGTAACCGAAAGAAAGCGCCTTTTGTTTGAACTTTTTGATGGTAAGGGCCTTTGAGATTTCATAGTCTGTAAGGGCTACTGGAGGCGTGCGCTGTTGCCACATCACAAATTCGCTGCTAGTTTCACCATCGCAACCCGTTTCGCTCATTCGCTGTTGTCCGCTGACCGCGACCATTTTCAAATCTGTGGATTTCATGAAAACAAAAAAGAAAAACAAATGTTGAGGTTAAAAATTTGTTGCGTTTTGTTAATTTGTATGGCTGAATGAATTTTTGGTTTTAGTAATAAATTATGTATTCAAATTAAAAGTAAATGAAATGTCTTCTCAAAGATATAGGAAAAATATTAGGAAGGTAGGTAAATGGGTATAAGTAGGTAGTTTTGTCATTTATGTGATACTTTTTGTAGGGGATTCCAGCAACTAGCACTCCATATGGACGTTTATCTCCTAATAAAAGCAATAAAAGTATCAGTCCAATTTTAATCCACAAACAACAAGCGAGCGATTTGGAATCTGATAGCAGTAGTTCGAGTAGTGACTCATTATCAGCACCCAGAATAGACAGAAATTTTGAATGTGAAAGTTTACCTAGAAAGAACATTAACATTAATAAATCACAGTCTAATTTAAAAGTGGATACAAAATACATGCCCACGGTAAGTATTTACTTTACAAGATCTCCTATTAACTAAATCATTTTAGGTTGCTCTGTGCTTCGTAATTGTGGTTGGTGTATTTACGATTACCTATGCAGCCATGTCAAGTAATAATAAGGAATGCACTTTTATCTCAATAGAAGAAATTCAAGAAAAATTTCCATCTCAACCGCAAAGTACATTTAATGCGATTGTTAGTGGAGTTAGTGAGATCAAGGCGTTTAATAAGCCCTCAATATTCTTATTCCTATACGACAGTGACACACGACAGACTATAAATGATTTAACATTAGCCATAGCTGATTATGCATCCGGTATTTTAAATGATGATTGCACTTCCAATCCAATTATACTAACCAGTTCCGCTCTAAGTACGAAAACCGATTATGGTACCATCATCTCCACTTACAAACCGGATCTTGAAGAAAGGAAAGTAATGATTGTAAAAAATTTAAATCAAATTCCAGGAACTAATGCGCAAGCTTTTCATAGCATTTGCGATGAGTACTCCCCATTAGTTCCAAAAAGTTTAATAATGTTTACAGTTGAAGTCAAGAAGTCAAATAAAAAGTACAAATCAGACTATGAACATGTGGAAGAGATTCTAAAGGAAAGTTGGTCAGATTTAGATGATGATATATTTTATCCATTATTTACAAGAATTACTAGTATGGTATTGAAAGTTCAACCGACAAATACTGAAAATGTTATTGCTACTTAATCATAATTATGTTAGTAGTTCTTTTTTTATTATCAATAAATGATATTAGATCTTAAATGTTTTCAAATCGGTTGCTATTATTAACCCTGTAATCAAATCATTCCGAGGGGCAAACAACTCCTTAAACAATATCTGTAGGTACTGATTTATGCAGATTGTCAAAATCACAAGGAGTACAGTACCAATCCAAATATTTATATAACAGCCTTCCTTTAGATATAAGGATTTTAGACTACCCCATATTTAAGAGACGCATACAAAATTTTATTCTATGTGGGGCATTTTATTCTTTTAACGAGTTTGTGGCTAGTGGTACCTAGATTATGTACCTAGTTAGGGTTTTTACCTGTCTGTTATGAGTGTTATACACTATTATCATTAATGTTAATGTAATTTGCCATTTCTTTTGACGAGTGTAAGAGAATTCACACCTCACAATTAAATATTATTATTATTAAATATGGTGTGCCCCTGGAATTTTTAATTACTTGATTACTTTTTCAATACTTTAATTACTTGTTGAGTATGTTGTGTGTCTTTTCAGTACCTTAAAATACATTTTCAGTATTTTAATTACATTTTGAATTTTTTAATTACTTTTTCAATTTTTGAATTACAATTTCAAATACTTTCATTCTGGCTTTCATTACTTGAGAATTTTGAATAGGTACATGTTTGATAATGATAAGGTCAGGTTGTTGACTCGACATGTTCGCTCTGCATGCTGAAATACTTAGTGAATAGTGAAAAAAAGCTCAAAAAAAACTAGTAAGGTTCCTCGCGCGAGTTGGCGTGTGATAGCACTGTCAAGGTGTACATAGGTACCACCGTTAAGTCGGACATACAGTGAAATTTACACCTCGACAGTGCTATCAGACAGCACCTCGTGTTAGAAATCTTGTTAAGAGTGTATTCCCGCCTTTAGGTAGCGCTTCGTCTGGTGAAGGTATCCATTGATAATGATTCTATAAACCTACCATAAAAAATAGACTGTGATTAATTATTATTTAGATACTTACACCTAACATCTAAATTACCTACATTGAATTCTGTAAAATGTCAACACAATGCATCTCGCAATGCATATGCATATGGAAATTTGAACAATTTAGTGGTTTGTAATAATAAAGGGGCGCATACAAATAGAGGGTGTACCCAGATTGACATCACTATATGTGTGTAATTGATCAAAAATTTTGGAGTTTCCTTTTGATGTTTTAGGATCTCGGCCTGCTTGGTCTGAAAAGAATTTCAAGCACATTTTTGCTTTTTTTTTAAATCCAAGATGGCCGTAACAAATGAGAAAATAATAATTTTTTGTTGAGGTAAAGTGCAATTTCGGTCAATAATACGGTAAACTGTTGTTAAGAAAAGTTGTTTAGAAAATGAAATTATGCCCATATGCAAAATTTCACAAATATCGGATTCCTTTGATTAAATATAGGTACAGGGTGTTAATATGTACTTAAGATTACACCTGAAAACTGCAGTTCAAACTCATTAAAACAAACAACTTTTCTTAATTCCAATTTTTGATTTGGTGCCTGGGTTCGAAGTTATTGGCGTTCTTTGGTTTTTCGAAAAATCGTCATAACTTATTTTAAGGACTATTAAAAAAAACAAAAATTTTTAAAACTATCTTTCAGCTCTATAAAACATTTGTATTCATAATTATTTTTTATTTTCTCAAATAATAAAATAGCGTTCGATCAAAAATGTTAAAGAAACATTTTTTGATAACCACCCTATCGATTTTTGAAAGCAAAACATTTATAAAATCCCTACATCATACAATTTTAACAAATCTACAAGTTACAAATAATTTGCCTGTAACTATAACTACAAGTCCTACTGAATTACTGCAATTGTTAGAATATATTTTACACCGAGATGTGCGATTTCAAATTCCAAACAAGAAGTTCCGTTAGCGTATATTCAGACACCGTTCAAACTACAGTTGCCACATACCGAGACACCATACAAAAGCATTCGCATGTAATAAGCATAGATATTGGTAAAGACGCGCACCGAATCGACTCGATTCGGATCGACACGGCGCACGGGAGCGAGAGAGAGTTCTTTGTGCCCTCAACATTGTTTTCGGCACACAAGGATTCGGGACCTGCAGTCAATGGCCTACTTGAATGATTTCACTGCCAACTCAAATCAGCGCTCACGTGCCCCCCAGTGCGTTCTGGTTCAAGGTACTCCGTATCGTTCTGCTTGGAAACTGTAGCATTTTCACGGAGAACTTTCGAGCTTCCTCAGCGGAGTTTGTTTACGGTTACACCCTTCAACTTCGAAGGCAAACTTTGTAACGATTTAGAAACTTAAATTGCAATTGAAATAATATACCTATAGGGATTATATCTTGAATATAACTTGAAATTGGATAAGTTCGCATCAGCTATAATATAAAGTGATAGGTACATTACCAATGTTCAAAGAAACACAATTAAATTAAAGACATTTACTGATTTTAAAATAAAATTAACATTGTCGAGTTGGAAATCTTTTAGGTGTTAAGGGACCCCCATATAACTTCGTGCCCCCATCATGCTTGCGTGCATCCAAATCAATGCAGTCATAGCGGTTAAAATGACGAGAACACACCCTTGTTTTTACATCATCTAATTCCGATAGTTCACATGCTTGCAGTCACCGATTCTTGTTGCTTTTTTCACTTGGGAATCTAATAACAAGTATGGCATAAATGCATTGATTGCAGATAATTGCATTGTAACTTACTTGTGCCATGAAACCGAAGAATCCACTTTCCCACAAGTACCTGCATTTCTTTATTTCTAAGTAATGAACACACTAAAATTGCCAAACATTAGGTATTCCTTTACAATTATTGTGTATCACTTACGTATACTGATTTATATAACTACGAAAGTCTTCTTTACTATTAAAATTAAACAAAAGTTCAATAACTCATAAACAAAACAAACAATTTAACCTCAATCCGTTATGTCAAACTGGAGTAAATGCTTGGTAACACCCATATATATAAGAGAAGTATATATGGGTACAGGGCCGTAGGCAGGGACACGCCAGGGCAGGCTGAGCCTGCCCTGAAAAATTGTAAGCCTGCCCTAGCCAGATTTCCGAATTTCTTATTGGAGTTTACGAGTCTGCTAAAAATATATAATAACACAGAAAATTATTACTATTGACGATGTTGTGGTTATCAATTAAACGAACATATCTATGTATAACATGTTTTTTAAAACCTGCAACGCTGCAATGTCTATTGGTATAGAAGTGCGATATATCAACATCTCAAATGGCCGAGGGTGTCTCGTGAAGGTTTATCACAAATATTTGGTGAAGCTTTGATCTTTTAGCGCATTTTCCAACGAAGGCAAACATATCTCATATTGTAAACATTAGATGTGCGCATGCGCATTCTGTGCAGTCCCAACTTCATTATTTATGAAAATATTTCTTCGAAATTTTAATCATAGATGCTTCTAGTAAAGAAAAATATATCACATGTAGTAAAAAATCGAAAACTACAAATGTCATTCACAAAGGCAAACATGCGCAAACTGCAAAATGACATCTTTTTTTCTGATGAAAATCTCTGAAAAATTTTAACCATAGAAGCTTCGATTAAAAACAAACATATCGCATATATTAAATGTATGCATGCGCGAATTGCATATACGAGGACGATTGAGAAAATTTAATCTGGTGATTAAAAACTTTTTTTTAATTTAAAAACACGCAATGCAAAGTACTAAGTACTTTATTTTGTCGTATTTTTTTTCGAGCATGATATTAAATATAAAACGTAGAGGATTGGGATTGCTTACCTTGGTAGAACAAGTGTTTAAAAATAAGTGACATTTGATACCTATTATCGTCTGTGCTGTTTGATGAGCACTAAATTGGTTTCAGGGTACATTTAATGTAGTAGTAGGTCAGTTTGAGTTAGGTTTCATTTTAGATGATTATTGTAATTGTTTTAAAAAAAAATTGCCACATGTGTTCACAAACGTAGTAAATTTTGAATTTTTTGTTAATTTAGGCCAGCCGAGTGGTTATTTGCAAAATAAAAATTTGAAAAAGTGCTTATATGAAAATAAAGCCAGTATTTTTTTTAGTTATTGTGGCCTGTAAGTCATTTTCAGGGACAAATAACAGGGCGACAGTCTCGTTTATTTTTATATTTTTTATTTTATTTATTGTCCCTCTTGTTCTGGGCCCTCAACAGGCTTTCGCTCAAATGTCAAAATGTGGAACATTGCTTACATTTTAGATTTCAGTCTGGGAGCATATTCTCGATATCATTGGAACAAGTTTGTATACGCTTGTAACGCAATTTTGACGTAATCTTGAACCAGTGGCATAGTAATCACACGTATATTCCAAAAATGGTATAAATGTATGCTTCTTTTGTCATCGTTCAGGAATATGCCGCCTGTACTGAATGTTTGTGAGCCTGTCCTGATTATACAGTCTGGCTACGGCCCTGTATGGGTAACACTACATAATAACAGGCAAGCGCATTAGCGCCTAGTTCCCAACTAATGACAGAAGTATATTTCCATCCACTAACGTTGGCGATAGGCGTGTCCACTCGTTTATCCATATACTTCTCTTATACAGGGTGTTACACGACCGTTCGAAAAAAAAAATCGGGTTGTAGAGGGCATCAAAACAAGCACTTTTTCCAAATAAACCGAGGGTCCAACGTATTTCGTTTGGGAGCCACCCCCCAAAGAGTGTTGAAATCTGCATTTCTTCTTTAATTTTTTTCTCAGCAACCATAAGAGTTACAAAGTCGGGTGGCATGTCTTTGAATAGGTTTTTGGGTATGCTCTATCCGATTTTGCAATTTTTTTTTCAAAATTCCTACCCCTAAAGGGCGCACCCCTAAACTAGGGTGCAAAAAAAATTCTGATTTCGACGAAATTTGGTATCTGGGGGTTTTTTAACATGAAAATCACGAATCTGAAATTATTTTTTGAAAATTCGAAAAAAAAAGTTCCACTGCAATTCTTGGCGGGACAACGAAAATAGAGATAATTCCACGAAATTTGTTGTGTACATACTAAACGAGTTAAGGAACAAAACTGTCGAACAGTTTTTTTAAAATAACTTTTCAAACAAAAGTTATACTCATTTGAATGTTGGTCCTTCGGGTCGCGAAGTGTCCCAAGCCTACTAGTAAGCCATAATTTCGCATGTGTTGGTTGACAATGTCGCAAAAACAAAAGATTAACGGTTTGAGTTGATATTTTGTTATTTGGAATTAATTCGGTCATTAAATGATTAAAAAATTCGATGTATCGATTAAAACACCTACCAAGGTATCTTAAAGCGCTGATCGATTATTTATTATCTAAATAAGGTAGGGGAAAAGTTTTATTCAGTTGAAGATAATCTTAAAGGTCACGGTTCATTTTTTCTAGAAAACATTTGGCAGTTCTGAAAAGAACTTTTTTTGTTTTTAGTGATCAGTAACGGACTTCACTTCTTCCAAAAATGAAGCGATATGCTTATGCAACATTTTCAAAAATGCCACCGCCAGCAGCCACGCACAATCTGCATCTCCTTGGAACAGAATTTGACGACTTCAACACCATCATAGGATTGGTTTTAATATCTTCTGAAGCTGCCATCACGCGACCAACCATGCGCGAAATTATGGCTTACTAGTAGGCTTGGGACACTTCGCGGCCCGAAGGACCAACATTCAAATGAGTATAACTTTTGTTTGAAAAGTTATTTTTAAAAACTGTCCGACAGTTTTGTTCCTTAACTCGTTTAGTATGTACACAACAAATTTCGTGGAATTATCTCTATTTTCGTTGTCCCGCCAAGAATTGCAGTGGAACTTTTTTTTTCGAATTTTCAAAAACTAATTTCAGATTCGTGATTTTCATGTTAAAAACCCCCAGATACCAAATTTCGTCGAAATCAGAATTTTTTTTGCACCCTAGTTTAGGGGTGCGCCCTTTAGGGGTAGGAATTTTGAAAAAAAAATTGCAAAATCGGAAAAGAGCATACCCAAAAACCTATTCAAAGACATGCCACCCGACTTTGTAACTCTTATGGTTGCTGAGAAAAAAATTAAAGAAGAAATGCAGATTTCAACACTCTTGGGTGGCTCCCAAACGAAACACGTTGGACCCTCGATTTATTTGGAAAAAGTGCTTGTTTTGATGCCCTCTACAACCCGATTTTTTTTTTTCGAACGGTCGTGTAACACCCTGTATATGAATGTGTACCTAAGTTTAAAGTAAAGTTAATGGGCATATAGGGCTACAGGCGAACTCCCCCATGTAAAATATTGGAGTAACGCATCATGACATGGTACCTCCTGTATAAAATTTGGCATAGAAACAATTTAAAAAAATTTCTATGCGAACTTTTAAACTAAGGTGATGTGGAAATCTGTGTATCAATTGAGAACGATTCATGCCTTCCATAACAATGAACATAAATCTAAACAGAAAATTAAAAAAAAGATTTAAAAATGGCGCAAGATTTCAAATAAAAATTCGAGGTACTTTTGGCAAAGGGGCCTATTGATTTATTATCTTGAATATGTGTCCTTTCGACTACATGAGGTCCTCCGCTCAAAAAACTCGCCATTTTTTAATTATACGCTTTCAAAGAGGCGCGAGTTTTCAAATTTGACGTGCACGAACACATTCAAAGTCCAATAAATAAAAATTCGAGGTACTTTTGGCAAAGAGGCCTATTGATTTGTTATCTCGAATATGCGCCCTTTCGAATAGCCACTGATGGCAAGGGATGTAAATACCAATAGGTCACTGTACCAGGGTCCGTGAAGTGAGCTGACTTCACGCACGAAATTAAAGCACAAACGACGGGTTTAATCGCAATCGTTTGTGCCGTATAACGTAAGTCAGCATAACCAACCATACAAAAATTATGGGCAATTCAAAATGGTCAGCTGACTTCACGCACGAAAATGAAAGCGCAAACGGGGGCTTCAGGCTCAATTGTTTGAGTTTAGTTTTTGCCGGTATGTCCGACATAATAAATAAGTCTTTAAGAGAACCAGTAATACCTACAGAATTATAGATGATTTGAAATGCATTCACAAAATTGCAGAACACCTAACGTAAGATGCACGAATTCAAACAGCTGTAGATTTAACCATAGTGTAAAGACTTACTTATTTAACGTATCTAAGTAATTGTACATAATATGTAACTGTACATATACTTAAGAGTGAAATCAACATTGATCAGCCCAGTGATACGTACCCAAATACATTTTACGACGAGTCAACTAATGTTGGACATCAAGGGGAAATGGCGTGCGTGAATTATTCAATAACTACTTTGTTAATTCCCTTGACCAAATAGTAGATCATTCATCTTTGTCTTCTGATCTAAGTAAGATTCCAAATTGTGCTAAATCCCTGTTTCTGACGCCTGTTGATCAAACTGAAATTGTGGAAGTAATCAAGAAAATTGCTATTATAGAATCGACTGGCTATGATGGAATCTCGTGTTCAATTTTAAAACGTGCCAAATGTCATTGCACCCTTATTGGTTGAAATGATCAACGAATCTTTTACTACTGGTGAATTCCCGGAAGCATTAAAGAAGACAATCGTGGTTCCTGTCCACAAAAAGAATGACAAAACTTTGATATCCAATTATAGGGCTATATCAATTTTGTCAGTATTCTCGAAGATTTATGAAAACGTTTTTCAACATAGGTTGTTACTCTTTTTAACACATAATACCATTTTAGCGGATTGCCAGTTTGGATTCAGAAAAAATTTATCTACGTCAGATGCCATTATTTCGTTGCTTGATGAAGTATTTCAAAAATTAGAAGAAAGAAAAACCATGGGAATATTTTTTGATCTGTCTCGCGCATTTGAAACCGTTAATCATGAACTTTTATTACAAAAACTGGATAGATTTGGAATCAGAGGAACTCCTGCCAAGTGGCTTAGGTCATATCTGTTTAAACGTAGCCAACAAGTCGTGTTGAGACACAGAGGTGAAGAAGCCTATTCCAGCTTTTTGCAAGTACCTAAAGGAGTTCCCCAGGGTAGTACTGTTGGACCTCTTTTGTTTTTGTTATTCATCAACGACGTAATTAATCACTGCAGTCGTGTAAAACTAACATTATATGCGGACGACACATCAGCCATCGTACAAAAGGAAAACATACCTTCCTTGAGCATCACGGGCACTCGGTCAGTAGAGCTAATGAATGCATATTGTCGTAACAATGGCCTTTCATTGAATATCTGCAAAACAGATATGCTCTTTTTCACATCGGGAGCAGAAGTTTAATATTCTAATTCGATCACATACAAAATCCATACAACAAAATAGCGTTGTAAAATTCTTAGGTTTACATCTTGACAGCAATCTAAATTGGCATACACATGTTCAGTCGCTTATAAAAAAAATTAACGACTTCTAATTTTGCCCTGTTTAGAATTAGAAAGTTAGTCAATAGTGAAACTATGCGCTCATACTATTTTGGAAGTGTGCATTCGGTATTGAGTTATGGTATTGTATGCTGGGGTAATACCAATTGGAGGTCCAAAATTTTAGTTTGCCAGAAGCGAATACTACGTACAATGACTTTTGCGCCCCATACGAAACATTGTAAGGATTTGTTCAGGCAATTGAAAATTCTAACAGTGACATCAGTATAGGTACATAATGAATTGTGCACTATATGTACACAAAAAAGTGTTAAGACCGCCGGAACGCATCAAAAACAGACCATCGCCATTCCAACAATCCTGCTTTTATTTAACAAAATTACAGTGTCATATTAGCTGACATTGATCTAGAAGGTTCAGTGTTGAACCTAATATACTTTGTTTGTTAATATATTGCACCATTTTGTCGTAATTGTTGGAATTGCGAGATACAAAATACAATGAAGCGCAGACACACACCCATGTCCATTAATTGTAAAATTTTATCAGTCCGTACTGTTTCGTAGTTCAGCCATTATATGAAAGATGGCATTATTATCGCGTTATATTTTTACTATTCGTATTTTGTAATTGCCGCGTCGAATGAAAAATAATTTCATTCATATTGTTCTTCAGTAAACAATAAGCGTTTTGTAGTAGGTAGTAGGTACGTGTTTTAGAAACAAATGCATGCGTTGGAAAATCTAAAATTTTCGCAAGTAGGAATTACACGCAAGTGCATCATAATAATACATTTTTTGAAAGCATGTTGTCTAAAAACTACATGAGCTATTTTCATATTTTGACCAAGGGCTCGTGCTTGAAACAAAATATGGAAATAACCAAATGCAGTCTTTTACTTAACACTTGCTTGCATCAAAAATTATCAGGTTTATTTTAAAGAACGAGTCTAATTCGGCACAATATTTCTAGAATCTTTGATTTATTTCAAATTAGCATAAACCTCATTAGCACAGAAAGCACTCGTTGAAATTATTTTGCCTTGTTACTATAGACACGGGGCCTATAAGAAATTATTGCCGGGATCTTTCACATAGAGGGAAATTATCACTGTAATTGAGCGATAATTGCCCGCTTCATATGGGATTTATTACGCATGAGGCGCTCTTCTCTCTTCAGTTTTTAGCGAATTTTTTAAGAATTAAAAAAATGTGCCATGTATGCGTTTTGTCCGTCCGTCCTGGAATTTTTTGCAGTAGGTAGCTTATACCTTGAAGGTGTGCCAGATGGACATCAAATTTCGCTGTATAAAAGGAGGGGCCCCGCACGAATTATTTCCTGAGATGCTGTTTTTGAAAGTAAAACGGCAATAGCTTTTACATACGACAACAAATTGGTCTCAGATTTTGCATACGAATGCCTTTAATGGCGCCAAGTTATACTTTAGAAAATGGGGGGGGGGGGGTAAACACATGTTCTCATGTTCATCGAAATAAATTGATTTGTACAAACTATATAACTTTCCCGTGCGACTCTTTTTCGAGATCAATGAGCGAAGGGGGGTGGGGGGTTAAAAATTAATTTCATCTCTCAATGAATTCTAATTAAAGGCCTCAACGAAAGGAACAAACTACTGCCCTTCTTTCTGTCCTCTTATCAAACTACGGAGTGGAGGGGGAAGGGGGAGGAGTGGAACTAGTTTTCCTTCACGGTACTCTAATGAAAGGTCTCAACGAAAGGAATTAATTTATACTAACGATAGTCATCCTCCTCGATCCCTTGTCGTGATCGGTTATAATTCCTTATATCTTAAGAGTGAATTGTCAAAGGAAAGTACCTACAAAGGGCGATTGGGACGTTTGGAAGAAATATAACCATTAGGCATTTAATTTAAATAAAATTTGATACATATCCACTTGGAATAAAACTAAATTTAACGCTAGTTTCAAAATTTGGTTTTGCCCATGCGCAGTGCTTTCTTATTCATGGAGGCATTTAAATGAAATTTGATACATAGCCACTTGAGATAAAAGAAAATTTAACACCAGTTTCAAAATTTTTTCTTATTTATGGAGGGAGTTAAATGAAATTTGATACATAGCCACTTGGAATAAAGCAAATGTAGCGCCATTTTTCAAATTTGATTTTGTGTAGGATGTACAGTGCCAACTTTCTTATTTATGGAAGAAATTTCGTAGGGGTGTTTAAAAAAAATGCGCTTTACCAAGGGTTGTGCACAATTTGTACTTGTTAAACCTTAAATTTCATGTTTTCTTTCGGCCTAGCAAACTTTCGCGGTTCGCAGGATCTCAATTAGGGAATCGTTTGCAATACAGATGCACGGTTTTTATTGCACGCGAGGTACACTTGCAACATATCAGTTAATTGACTGAAATCCATTAAAAAAAATTAAGCCAGCAACCACAGTAAAGTTTCTCACGATTTCTGTTACATTCGATGCATAAAGAAGATTGTTTCCATGACATGCTACAAAATTTTGAAAAACTAGCTTCTTTAATTTTCTGTGTGAAAAATTCCAATCAAATACGAAATTCAATTAACAAAACATAAGCATGACATTTAAAATATTTAAGTCAAGCCCCGATAATAATAATTTAAAACCTAGTTTAAAACATTTTTGTTGCATTGAATTCGGACAAAAACTGTAGGCGCTACAGGTTGAAGCGTTTTTTAAACTACCCCCTGTATTGTATCCAGACGTGAGACGATCCATTTTGCCTTTGTGGATGCTCTCCTCCCAGATATCCCAATCGCCCTTTGTTGAGTGCCCTCGTCCGATACTACGCTCTTACGATAGTGGTAGTTGACAGGGAACAGTTCCTTTCGTTGAGACCTTTAATCAGATTACCTTGAAAGGTAAAAACATTTCCGCCCCCCTCCCCCCAACTCCGTCTTCCCACGTCACTCTTATCTCTAAAAGCAGTCGCGGAGGAAAGTGGTAGAAGCCAATCCCTTTCGTTGAAACCTTTCATTAGACTACCATGAACGGTAAAAAGTGTGATTACCCCACTTCCCATTTTCAAAAATTTTTTTTGCCAGGCGTATACAAAATCTGACACAAAAAGACGCAAATGAATATTATGCACCTTTTGCTTCCAAACCGCATCTCGGAAAACAATTCATGGGTGGAGGGGGACAATAAAATTTGAAGACTCTCTGCAAAAACCCAGCACAATTACTAATTTAATTATTCTAATTTTGTCATAGTCAGTATGCAGTTAATTTTGACCTATAAAAGGTGGCGTAAAAGTATTTATTGTTTTAAATGGTCCATTTGGCTCCAAAAAACATGTATTTGGAGAGTGCACACCATTTTTTTCCCGGCACAACTTTTGGCAGCCAAAAAAACCTCAAAATGTTTGGAGTTCTTTCAGTTTTTCGCTTAAACCTCGAAAACGGTCCATATTTAATGAATAACACTTATTTAGTGAAAAAGAAAACAAAATTCTGCGGTGATCAAAAGATGAACAAACAAAATCGGTCCGATAGAAAAATTTTTACAAGTGATCAAAGAACACCGATTTTTTCCAACTTTTCTAAAAAAAAAACTGAGTTAACCTTTTTTTAATGCGTTGTGGCTCCTTGCTTGTTTGTTTGTTCATCTTTTCACTTTTGGTCGACGCAGAATTGTGTTTTCTTTAATACCTATACTTACTAAAGAAGTTTTCTTCATATAAAATATGGACCGTTTTCGAGTTTTAAGCGAAAAACTGAAAAAAATCCGAACATTTTGAGGTTTTTTGGCTGTCAAAAATTGTGCCAGGAGAAAATGGGTGTGTACTCTTCAAATACATGTTATTTGGACCCAAATATGGACAATTTAAAACGATAAAATCGTTTACACCACCTTTTGCAGGAATCGCCCCTTCTGACTGCTCGGGCCGTAGCCAGATCAGTTACTAAGAGCGGGCAGGAAAAATATTAATAATTTTCTGTGTTCTGGTGAAGTAATTCGTTTTTAACGCAATCCACGAAAGTGGAGCGCTGATGACTTCACATTTCTGTCCGTCTGCGTGTTGTTCCGTAGTATAGCTCAGTCGCTAGACCTCATATCGACTATCAAAAATTGACTTTGGCATTCATCACGTGTTATAGCTCTAAATTGGTCAAAATTGTTATTTATGCACCAATTTTGTTGGGAAAACGATCAAGCTCGATTGCTCGATGACGAAGAAATGATACATGCCTATTTTTGGCGACCAAAATATTTTTATCGTTATTTATGCATCGATTCTCTTGGGAAATTCAATTGCGCAATGCCCAAGAAGTGATCCATGTGTATTTTTGTTCACAGAAAATGTCAAAATCGTTATTTATGTACCGATTTTCTTGGGAAGACTTCTAGTTTTCGCTATAAGAAAGCTTATGGTTCCAGATGGACAACTATCAAGAATTAATTTTAGTAGCAATCACTTTATTACCCAATATCGATCTAAATCCTTATTTAATCACCAATTTTTTTGGGAAAAAGACCAAACTCGGTGCCCAAGAAATGTGTGTAAGTGTATCGTATCGACTTAAAAAGTTGGAGGTAATTTGTAATTTGTACGTATTGCAGGTGGTAACAAAGATGATAAAATGATAATAATACAGGGTGAGTTTTTTTCATTGTCACCATGGGGATCTCGTACGAGATGCAAAGTCGCTTAAATGGGCAAAGTTACGCACGCATACTAGACTATAATAAAAAATGCTTTATTTTTGATAATGTGATTAGCTGAAACACACCATGTTCTTGTATTAGAATACCATGAAGGGTAGAACATGGGTTCCCCTCTCCTATTCTAAAGTTTAACTTGGCACCACTATGCATGCGTATGCAAAATCTGAGACCAATTGGTTGTCGTATGTAAAAGTTATGCACGTTTTACTTTCAAACCAGCACCTCAGGAAATAATTCGTGGGCGGCCCCCCTTTTAGACAGCGAAATTTGATGGCCGTCTGGCACACCTTCAAGTTATAGGCATACTGCAAAAAATTCCAGGACTCTAGGACCATCCCCCAGTAGTTCAAAACGGCAGAAGTGGGTCCGGACGGACAAAAACCCAAACCATAGTAAATTTTTTTTAATTTTTAAAAAATGCGCTAAAAATGGTTTTTGTGCACTGTTTTTACCACCCGTACATTAGTAAGGGAGTTATTGCATCGGGGTAAAAAATGACCCCCCACTTTTTTGACGGAAATGCACGTTTTGAAGCACCGGGAATCTGAATCAAACAAAATATCGATTATGTCTGTCTGTCGGTCCGTCTGTACTCTCATTTCCGAGTTATAAGTAGGGTTTCTGGACTATAGCCCAAGGCGCCCCTTTCGAGGGAGCGGCAAGATGGGCTAAATTATATTTTTTGCATTATTTGCAATTCCCCGCCTCTGTGGTTCTTGGTGAATTTTTTTTCAATATCAATACAGATAAATAACCGTCTGAAACTTGGTCACTAAGTAAACAATTTTACTAATACAAACATTAGTTACGGGGGCAGTCGAGCTAAATATACCCCAGGGCGCTAAAAACATAGCCCGGGGTCTGACTGTTGTACAGATTATTGAGAATGAAGTAAACATGCGATGCGTTCTTTACCCTTTAATTTTACCACTGAATAAAGAATCTGAACTTTATTCAATAACCGGCATAATAAATAAATAATTTAGCACCTGAGTAAGTAACGTTTTTTCATGTGAGGAACAGTTTTGGTTTAACCAAATTTTAACATCGTTGATTAGTTCGATTAGTTGACTGATTAGCAAAGGCGACCGGGAAGCAAATATATTTTGCTTGGTCTAACAAAAAAGTATAGTACAATTTTTTAAATAATGCAATCAACCAAATGCGCTTTATAACATGATAATCGTTATCATTATACAGGGTGTCCCTAAAAGGTCTGTACAACGCGCTACCAGGGGTTCTTGGTATCAAAATAGGACGATTTAACCCAACTTACCTCTATCCAAAAGTGCTTCGGTAAGGCGCTATCTACCGCCAAAGATTTAAAAAAAAAATCGTTATTTTTATTTTATCGGAAAATGGTTTTGCCGATTAAAATGAAATTCGGGATGTGAATGTCTAATGTAAAAAGGGTCTTTGTGATATCATCGTTTTGATTGTAGTTGCTATGTAGGTGGTAAAATACTGACCATCCACATCTGAAGAGGTCTAAAACTTTTTAACTACTATTTTGACGGTTCTGAATTTTTAGACACTGATAGACAGTTTACTTGCAAGCATTTTTTGTCTCTTGATGAATATCGCTATCTGTGATGGTTTACGAAAAAAAAAATTTAGGCATGATGAATGGCATGCACCATACATGCGATTGTTCCTCAAAAACCATAAGTGCAAGCAAGAAGTAGGCTATGACGATTTGGAAACCTGTGAGTATACTCCCTAACGCATTGGCGACCATTTCCACGACAGTATCCAAACACTAATAGCATATCAGTTAACTCTGCGTTACTGTATTGAAAGGCCATATTACAATTTTAACAATGAAATTTTAAGTCTTCAAGCAAAACGTAAATTGTTCAAGTTTAAGAAACAACAAACAAACGTTACGCCACTCTAAGGTTTCACAGCCATCTTCTGATTTTTTGAGGAACAATCGCATGTATGGTGCATGCCATTCATCATGCCTAAATTTTTTTTTTTCGTAAACCATCACAGATAGCGATATTCATCAAGAGACAAAAAATGCTTGCAAGTAAACTGTCTATCAGTGTCTAAAAATTCAGAACCGTCAAAATAGTAGTTAAAAAGTTTTAGACCTCTTCAGATGTGGATGGTCAGTATTTTACCACCTACATAGCAACTACAATCAAAACGATGATATCACAAAGACCCTTTTTACATTAGACATTCACATCCCGAATTTCATTTTAATCGGCAAAACCATTTTCCGATAAAATAAAAATAACGATTTTTTTTAAATCTTTGGCGGTAGATAGCGCCTTACCGAAGCACTTTTGGATAGAGGTAAGTTGGGTTAAATCGTCCTATTTTGATACCAAGAACCCATGGTAGCGCGTTGTACAGACCTTTTAGGGACACCCTGTATATTTTTTTGACCCATATTCAGAAATACAATAATTGTTTTCAAATTACGGCGTTTGGCGCAAGAAAAAAAGACAGAGTGCGTTTATTTTTTATTATTTTAGGGAGAGATGGGGAGATTTTGGGGCAAGTGTGTCAAAATCTCTTTTCCGGCTAAACGGTTGAACCGATTTAAACCAAATTTGCTACACATATTCTTAGACATAAAAGGGCAAAATCGATCATGCGCAGGTGGGGCGGGTGGTACTTGTGCTAGCCACAGAAAATTTTTTGAAATAATTTTTTGTTATTATTTATTCCAGTCCGAATTGAATAGGTATTCATAGCTAAGAACGAGGACAACGTCCGTCGGGTCAGCTAGTTTTATATAAAATTATAATAAACATTACCTTTTGCAGTAATAGAAAAAAAAACAGATGTAGGTACCTATGATTTGCAATTGTTTATAAGAATTTTTTCTTGATAACTACTGTACAAAAATTGTACTTGAAACTTGAAAGTGTAGTAGAGCTAGAAATATAATTATAGAACATTTGGTTGAAAATTATAAAAAATATATAGAGATGCAAGAAATAATCAATATATTGATAAATGGCAATAATTGAAGTTGATAAATTGTCGATAAATTAAGAGGTTTTTTTCTTTCGGCCTTGGGTGGTGTTGAAGTGAAGGTTTGTAGGGCCTGCAAACCTTCACTTCTATCGATAAATATAAATATGGTTAATTATCAATAGACCTCGATTATCGATCATGATCATAAAGAGTGAAAAAAATTTGGATCTTCTTTTACAAGGATTTTTTTTCACAGCTGACCATTTTCATAATAAGAAAAAGTAATCGATAATATTGATTGGCAATATCGATATCAAAAACTGATAATATGGATAACCAATATTATGGATAGTTTTATATTATCAATAGTTGATAGTAAATTTCTATTATCGCGCAGGTCTAAAAATATGGTCTCTGTTAAATACATACCAGTTCCCTTTGTGTTGTCTGTAACAACATCACACGATAAGCCAGTGCCAATTCGATTAAAGGCGGTAATGTATAACAAATATTTGGTTCCGCACCACAAATTTCTCAACATGTGTTCATCCGTTCGTGCCGAAATTTGAAGCTCCTCCCAATCTCCATGGTCTCTCTTATAATTAATTACATATCCTAGGATAGGGGATCCCCCATTTTTTTGGTCTGTCCACCGTAAGTGAAGGCTGTCGGTGAATTCTGCCACTACCGTTAACATAGGCGGATCGGGAGGAACTAACACCTTCAAACTGTAAACGATTTCGTCTTTACCGTGCTTATTTTCGACGCTGCACGAATAATTCGCTTGATCGATACTTTGAACGTCTTTGATTTGCAACGCGGCGTCCGTGGATATCGATCTACGGCCACCGACCTCCAACGGCAACTCGTTTAAATGCCATGTAGGAACTGGCAACGGATCTCCTACTCGTTTACAAGGTAGATACACAGTTTGTTTCCAGGCACTTACTATTTCTCTACCAAAAGACGCTATTTTAGCCGGAATCACTCTAGATGGTGTTACTGTGATCACACGCGTGCTGTCTCCTTCCCCAACCTGAAAGATGCACATTGTCTACCCGAGTTTAATAAAGAAGCAGGTACTTACCCTCGTTGATGCGGTAACCCAAAATTGATATGTGGCAGTTTCGTGTGATCTACTAACTTCGTGTGACTCATGTGTTGGGCTCAACACTTTCTTATGTGTTCCCGCTTCTCGTCCGTCCTCTAAGCTACTCATATAAAATGTATATCCTACTAGTATACCGTTACTGTGTTTAGGAGGTAGCCACGACACTAAAATTTTGTTTGTGGAACTTAAGATTGCTTTAATATCTGCAGGTGTTGATGGAACTAAGGCGTTATTTTTAGATTAATTGTTGTATTTTATAGAGAATTGTTACCGTCTTCTTCAGTATGGCAGTAAACGGCTTCAGATCTGACACCATCTCCACTTGCAGTATAAGCCAAAACAGTGATGCTGTAGTTAGTATATTTTCTTAGACCTGTTATTGTTGTGCGTAATTGTTGAATCACTTTTGTTTGTTGATCGTCCTTGTCTGTAAATTGAGGAAGTATTATTGAGTCGACTGGTGAATCGTTACCGTTACGGACCTAACCATTCACTAACGCAGTGATAAGTAACTTTGTATCCTTGAACAATTCCATTTTGGCCTTCAGGAAGAGGGGGTTCCCATGATATGTGTAAACTTTGTGCACTTAAAACTGAGCATTGAACTTTTTCTGGAGGCAGTGTGGGAGCGTCTTCCAAAGTTCGTATTGTTACTGGCTCGCTCGGTGGGCCAGATCCTCTGCTGTTGTACGCCTAAAAAGACTCATCACTAACCTACTGTGCGATAAAACTTCATACCTGGACAATAATATTATACGAAGCATACTTAGATAAGCCTTGAAGAGTTGCTTCACCACCAAAGTGTTGCCGGACCTCGACGCTCTTAAATGTATAACCCTGTGTTGGTATTACCGATTGGGATGGGAGTTCTTGATAACCCACATGGTACCCTAGTAGGTTTCCATTCCAGGTGTTCCGTGATGGTGGTTCCCAAATGACCAAAATTTCGGTGGAACTTTTTGCTTCAGCTCTAATATCCAAAGGAGGTCCGTTTGGCACTGATAATTTTATTAAAGCCATTATTAGTTCTTACAAAGTAATAGGTTACCTTCTTCAAGGGTGCTGACCTGAATAGTCTGACTCGGTTCACTAAGACCTAAACGATTTTCGGCTAAAATTCTGATATGATATACTTGAGCAGGATGCAGATTTGGCAGAGTGGCACTTTCATGAGAACCAGGCACTATTTGTTTGTAAGGTTGATTCGGCCACATATCTAAAAACTGAACTTAGTAGTAACTTCATATACTAGGACGGTAGTTAAAATTACCTACACCAAGTTTGTACTGGATGATATAATTACTAATCGGACTGTTTCCATTGTACGGTTTTATCCACGACAGTCCGATACTTCTTGGCAGTTGTTCCGTCACCCTAACATTTTTTGGAGATTCGGGTATTTCCTGAATTATTAAGTGTATGCTCATTTCGTCATGCCCATACGCGTTAGTGGCATAGCAAGAGAACACTCCCGAATCTTGTCTAATTGTTCTGTCAATGCCCAATTCCGATACCATACCTTCGGCTAATCCTTGCTGCCGGATGGAATACCTTTGGTCGCCGTCACTAGAGATGTGTTGACCGTCGACTTTCCATGTAATTTCCATCGGCGTATCTCCTAACGCCGCGCATTGAAGATGCGCTTGCTCTCCCTTTGCAATTTGCAGTTCTTTCGTTTTTTGCGGAAAATGAGCTGGAGCTGAAGAGAATTCCTTGATATTTGATATCTGTCAATTTATTACCCACCATTCACCTTCAAGAAAATTACTTTGCTGACTCCGGTTCCAATGTTATTTTTGGCTTCGCAAAGATAATGGCCCTCATCACCTTTTAATATGTGTGCGAAGTTTAACGATCCATTCTGATATTGGCGAACATTTGGTTCGAAAAGAAATTCTTTGTATTCGCCTGGTTGTTCTCCTAATTTTTCACAATGAAATTCTGTTGTTGTGTTTTGAAATAATCATGTCTTACCAACAGCTTTACGCCACGTAACCGCCGGATTTGGATAACCAACAGCTTGACAGTGGAGAATCGCCTCTTGACCAGAAGCAACATTAGCATCTGCTGGCTCAACTGTCCACCGTGGCGGTACTGAAAACTTTTCTTAATTAACATATCCTACGCCTAAATGAAATATTACCATTCACCGTCAATGGTACAATGTACTTTTCCGAGCCAGCAATATTACTAGCAACGCAAGTGTAATTTCCGCTATGAGTCGAACTAACTTTCTCTATGATAAGCGACGATGAAAATTCGTCAATTCTTCGCACTGAAGTGCCTTCGACTACGTTATTCGAAATCGTTTTTCCGTTTCTTTCCCACCTAAACGTTATCGGTAAGTCCCCTTCCATAATTTGACAGGTAATTGCAGCTCTCATTCCTTCCCTTAAAATATCAGTCATTGGATTTATCGGTATAATTTTCGGCGGTACTAAAATTGGATTTGGTTATTTGAATTGGAAAATGTACCAATCTACCGTTAATTTGAATTTCCAAATCACGTCTCGATGAATGTCGTTGCCTATTTTGAGCCTGGCAAGTATAAGTTCCTGCATCTTCAGTTCGTTGCGTTTGCTCTATCACTAAAGTGCCGTTTGTGTAAACGCGCTGTCTCCGATTTATCGGCAACATTTGACCGTCTCTCTCCCACGTAATTGTTTCAATGGGGTACCCTGCCACTGGACATTTAATAATCAAATTCATACCAGCCACTCCCGTAATTTTCGGCATCTCTCTGATAAACGGAAGTCCATAAACGTTCACGCGAGCACTGTGCGAAATTTTGCCAATGGTATTATGTGCCGTACAAGTATATTCGCCCCCGTCTTCCGATTTGATATTGCTTATATTTACGTGACTGATTACATCGTCCTGAATAGTCACGTATTGCCCAACTAAGAACCTCGAAGAATCGGGGATCGGAAAGCCGTCCAACGTCCAGGTAAATTGTGGAGGTGGGTTACCAGAAGCGACGCACTTCAGTGAGACCGTGGGCCCTGGTTGGAGGGTTTGTTCCGAAAACCAATAAATTAATTCTGGTCCCGCGTCTCCCATATCCAACTCCGAAATCGCTTGCGCTTGATCCCAATTATTGCTCACGATACATTGGTACATACCCCTGTCGTCTTTTGAGAGTTGTCGAATTGTCAGTCGAGGTGGATCAGCCATCATTTCAACCCTGCTGTCTGGTGCCACGGGTTTTGAATTATGTAGCCAACTTATCTGTGATATCGGGTAGCCTCCTACAATGCACTGGAAATTTGCTTCTTTTCCAACATCGACAATTTGAACCTGAGGCTGCACATGAACGGATAGCGGAGCCGTTACTTCTAACGTTACCCTCACACTTTCTTCCCCTGCTGAGTTATTCGCAAAACAAATGTAAGTTCCACGATCTTCTAGACGAACCTACAATTACGATTTAATGCGACATCGTCGACTTTGAGTTCGAGATCTCACCTTCGCTATTTTCAAAAGTCCGGCAGAAATAATGGTGATTCGTTCTCCTAAAGCGACAGGTACAGTTTGCCCTTGCAATTCGCGTTTCCAATAGTATCCAGGTACAGGACGTCCTTGTGCTACGCACGGCAGTGTTACGTCATCTCCTAGTGCTACCCGTCGAGCGTTATATTTATCCACCGTAATTCGTGGTTGCACATTTCCCTTCGGTTCCGTGATGATTACCCGTCCTGGGTATGCACTGATTTGTACTTCACCTACAAGAGTAAGACATATTTGATTAGCTTTGGAGTCAATTGAGAGCAACTTGATAATGCATTGTGAAGATTGTTTGAAAATTCAACGTAGTGACGATTTTTATAAATGTTTAAGATCCGATTGATATAACCTCCCCAATAAAAAATTGGGAGGTTATTGAAATCACTCCAAATTTCACCGGATCTTTACGTTTCAAAGTTCAAGGAGTCCAAAATAGGTAGTGCTTTTAAAAAATGTCTGTATGTACGCATGTGCGTATGTATGTGTGTGCGGCGTGATCTTGTAAAGAAGGTTCAGCCGAAATTATCCGGCACCGATTTGGTTAAAGTTTGAAACAAATGTTCCTTTCAATGATCTCGAGAGCGGAAATCCTTTTGAAAGAGATTTGAAACTGGCAAATGCCTTTTTGGAAATGAAATCGATATTCATTGAATTACCTATAGCTTTCTAAGCAGACCGACTTGGCTGACATTTTGTACCAATGGTCTCTGTTATGGTCCTGAAGATTTTGGACACGATTGGAAAATCGGAAATGTTCTCTGGCTATAAAATTAGTTCTATCGCATTGTCCAATTTGGTTTCTGTCCATCGTTCGAACCGTGAGATATTTGTTGCTTGGCCGCAAAAACTGTGGCAACTTTGCGGCGATTCACATACATCGGGCCATTCTCATTACCGTTTTATTTTTAGCGCTTTTTTTAAGAATAAAAACTGAAACTAGTTTCTATCCTTCATGGTTTGGTTTGGCTTGGTCCTTCATGAAAGGTCTCAACGAAAGGAATTACTTTCTACCAACCATAGCCCTCCTCCTCGACCTCTTATCGTGATCGGGTATATGCCCTTATGCCTCAAGAACGAATTGTCGGTAGAGGGTACTCTCAAAGGGCGATTGAGTTGAGACGTCTGCAAGAAATATATCCATTGGTGATCTCAAAACAAAAGCTATTTCGGTTAAAAAATGTTGAAGTCGGTCTTTTTAATGTACTCGCCATCATGATCTTATCGAAGTTTTTTTTTGGTTTCTTGTTGAATTTATTTCGGCAATATATTTATATTCATTCGCGATTTCCAATTTATCCCTGATCAACTATGTACCTAAATTGAGAATAATCGTCTATGAATGTGAGCAAATTATTCCTTGACATAGTTTGTATCGGACCATCCGTATGAACAATTCCAGTGCCGCAGTTGATTGACTTGAATACTTCTTAGGAAAAAGTGATCGAGCATGTATACCTTTCATACATGTGTCCCATGATGCTTTTATTCCACAATCTACAACATGTAATCCTTCAGCCAAGCTGTTCGGTTCCATTTTTCGAATTGCTGCTGGATCTCAGTGTCCTAATTTACGATGCCAGTCGTGTATATAATTTTATCCGCTTTGTTTTTGTTCAATTCAATGGGTAAACCGTTTTTAACGAAGCGGAGAACAGAGAATATCCTTCCATACAGTACTTCATTTGCGTTAGCGAATTTTAAATTGTCCATACGTCCTTAAACATCAATTTACCACTTCCTTTACCTTTAACTACCACCATTTCCCACCCCAATAACCACTGTTATGCGATAGTAAAAGCGAGTCGTGAGAATTGCATCGGTTCCGTATCGGTTTTTCTGTTGGGCAACCAATTAAATAAGTATCTAGTGTTTGTGTTTGGGTGAAATACGTCGGTGAAGCTGCCGGAGGTCTGCGGGTGGGGGCGAACCGTCCTCTTGCGTTGTCGGTTTTCTACTCGGAAATAGAGGAATGGAAAGGAAAAGGTGGAGGAGACACGCATTGATCGTCTAAGCGAAGTTAGTGTTAATTTTAAAACAATCGCGCGCGTGGAAGAGCGACGTAAGAAACAATATAAATTAGCGAAGAAGCCGCGAAAAGTTTTCATCTAATACGCATATGAGAGAAATATAACGTTCACCACAAAAGTTCATTCATTTTCTTCAACGTCCACTAGGCAGTAATAATTTTAATTATACAGGGTTAGTCATAAACGTGTGGCTCACCAAAGTGCATTTTTCTTATCACCCTGTATGTTCGATATTTTAATTGTTTCAATGTTAATCAAAACTTCTAAGAAGCATAATGCATCTAAATTCAGTCGTTTCTGGGTTATCGAGTTATGAAAGTTTGAAACAATTCGCTATTACGCTTTTTGTTAATTTCAAAATATGCCTTTTATCCACAAAGAAAAAGGGACAGAGCTTCACCGGCAATGGATATAGTCGAGAAGGCCGCGAAGAAGTCGGTACGCGTCAGCTCGCCAAGGGCGACTCGCCACCGGACCACTCGCCACCGACTGACTCGCCAACGGGACAACTCGCCAACGCGACAACTCGCCAATGCGACAACTCGCCAACGGACGACTCGCCACTGCGACAACTCGCCAACGAAATATTTTTCCCTGTTTAATGTGTCGTGTCTACAGTTTTTCGATAAACTTTTTTTTACAAAATTAGGGAAATTGACTATTGCATTTATGGGATGCATTTGTATGACACATTAAACAGGGAAAAATATTTCGTTGGTGAGTGGCGAGTTGTCCGTTGGCGAGTTGTCCCATTGGCTAGTCGGTCGGTGGCGAGTGGTCCGGTGGCGAGTTGACCGTGTCCCACTCAAGTTGTAGGTCTGGATTGTTCCTAATTTAAGAAACACTTCAAAATATTCCCTAACAAGGAAATAAAAGCGTTGTCACACCAGAGGTTGGAGTTTCGGGTCCGCACTACTTAAGAGGAATTAGTTTTAATGGTTCCAGTTCTATGGCTTCAATAATCTTTTCTTCCGGTTCCAGTCTTTTTAAATTTATTTTAGTTATTCATTTTGCGTATTTTATTTAAGGGTTCCAACATAAATAAATAAAATTAGCATTAAGCATGACTAATTATTGAAAAAAAATCATGCACAAAGTTAAAGTGCACTATTATGCGCGTTCGTCTCACCTCTGTCAACGCTCTGTCACATATTCTTCAACTCGATTACTGTTTTTAATTCATTTTCGGTATTAGTTGCTCTAAAATATTTTCAGGTTTTTTTTGTATAAGGTTAAGTTGATATAAATAAGTGGAAGCTCTGAATAAAAGTGAAAATTTTGATTTTTGATCTTTGAAATTCATTGCAAATTTTACAATGAGCGCAATTCTTGCCCAATGAAATAAATATGTTTTTTTCTTTCGCGACCTCAAAGGAAGCTCGTAAATTGCCCTGTCATCTCGGTTTTCAATGAAAGATTGGTTTAAAGGACTCATGGATATATCCACTTATAGTTCCTTTAAAATATATTGCAGTCTCAGATTGTTAATCTGACAACTGTTTGGTGAATCAACCTGGTCAAAGTGCCACAACTTGTTGAGATAGACTAGAAAAAAATCCAAAACTTTATTAACCGAAACGCTAAATACCTATCAAATAAATCGAATACCTATTTGCTGTAAAAACCTGATTCCGCAAAAAAAAACTTTTCGTTAGGAAAGAATCCTAAGTTCGCCCAAAAACGTATAATAAAAACCCATATGAGTCCTCAGATTTTAGCGTCAATGTATCCCCGCCCGCACCACTTGTTGTGCAGAGGCAACGAGTAAGGAGAAACAAACCAAAAAGTAATAGAAAAGAACAGCTACCGTCTGGTTAAATTTATCGTGGGGAAATCGAGACGATATTATGTAGGATTAGTACAAGAAGTTCTTGAAGAATACTTGTTCTTAACCAATTTTATGCGACATAAAATACAGGGTTTTTTTTATCTAGAGGACCCAGATAAATGTCCAGCCATGGCTAGATACAAGATGAAAACCATATATGTATGAACCGAAAGTTTTCCATACACCTGATGGAATGATAGATATACAAATGTTATGTACGGGTATTATACAGTGCGCAAAATTTAACTAACATACAAATCTCCTATGTTCAATTCTTAAATATACAGCTCAAATACCTCTTAAGATTTCATCTTTTTCAAATGGTTGCCAATAAACGTAAATGTCTGAATTATTTATTAAATTAAGATTATTAATTATTAATAAAATGCATACAAAAGAAGACAGGCGTATTTCAATAATCACAGGATTTATTTGCTAAATATTCTGTTATAAATTCCGTCAATTGGCACAATGCACAACAGCATTAAAAAATCTCATGTGATGATTGAATTGTTAATGAATATTACACCAGAAAAAGAACTTGAACTGTTTTAATTGTCGAAATTAAGTTAAATATTTTAGCGTAGGTACTACGTATCTAAAATAACTTCTAAGTTTTTTTTTTATTTACACTGCTGTCAATTTGTGCGTAAGGTGGGTTACATAACTGATAGGCATATTAATGCATTGACTTGTATATTTACGAATTGAACATAGGAGATTTGTATGATCAGAGTTAAAATTTACGCACTGTAGGTAGCAGCACGTTTGCATTAACGATATACTTTTTAGCGCATTTCCACAAAAATAAAAAAAAATGCGCTATTGTGGCCACTTTGTCCGTCCGTCCGTCCGTCCGCTCGTTTTGCGACGCTACTAGTTTTTTATCTTAAGAGCTATTGTTCTACTTTTTTCGCTATTTGGTTCGTTATGGTGTCGAGTCTTGTACCAAGGAAGGAATTTTTTCTGTACCGCTTACAAAAAAAGTTATTGTAACAAAAACAAAAAACCGTTTTTT
>NW_022171132.1:0-575 GCF_008802855.1 Photinus pyralis | reverse complement strand
CGGGGGAATGGAATATCCCCAGCCACAAAACAGAGTAGTTAAATTTTGAGTTACTCTCTTTTGGCTGGGGGGTATTTCATACTCGCAGCGAGTTTTATTCTGAATAAGGTGGAATATACGACCGGAGGGTATGGAATATACCCCAACCACAAAAGAGAGTAGTTTAAATTTTGAGTAACTCCCTTTTGGTTAGAGTATATTCTATATCCGTAACGATTTTTATTCTGAATAAGGGGGAATATAGCACCGGAAGGTCTTGAGGGTATAGAATCCCCCCCACACCGAGGGAGCAATCTCGTCATAGGAGAACTTGATAGTTCTTTCTCTATTACCGCTAGCACTATTATGGTAATGTTAGCGAAAAGGTAATCAAATTTTCGTAATGCTCCCCGGTACTACGGTCTCTCACAAAAAAGGCCAGTATCCTTAACTCCTGTGATACTTTTCGAGAAAGAACAGTCGAATCTTCCTTTCCTGAGGAATATTTTTTACTATACAGGATCGTAGTTTTGCCTCTAAAATGATTCATAACTACCATTTTTGTAAAAGAACGTATTACCGTGGTGGGGGGGGGG
>NW_022171131.1:0-1204 GCF_008802855.1 Photinus pyralis | reverse complement strand
CCCGTTGCCTTTCTACAAGAGTTCTTCTACGCGCCCACATTTGCTGCCAGCCATCCAGCCAGCCAGCCAGCCAGCCAGCCAGCCAAAGTGAGATTAAAAGCTACTTTTTACAAATAAATTTGCAAAAATGCGCTAATATCTCAGGTTTAGACCACGTTTAACTCAGTTACACGGTGCACGGGGGTGTACCTATGTAGAACCTCGACTTCCGTGAAGTAGGGCATGCAATGCTAGGTGTATTTAGTTTAGGGTGACTCGTAACATTTGCGAATGCGTGTGTCGTGTTGTATGTAGGTAACTCATATCTTCCTACCGTGAGAGGGAGCTCGGACGCTAGAATAGAAAGGGGCCCTCGAACCTCCAACTTTAGGGACGAAGTGCTGCTAACCCAAGGCCGTCCTGCCCATGGGCGGCGACCCATCTGTTAACCATCTTCAGTTTTTTGTCGTTACGTGACCAATGTCAGGGGAGTGTTACGAAGCACAGTTAGTAGTTCCGGAAGTCTGGGATTTATACCAATGTCATTATATGGATATAATTGGGGGCTCCACGAGCACACTGTGTATTGTCATAAGTGCCTATTGTTACGTCACAACATGAATAATAGATCAGACATGTTTTTACAAACTTCACACCGCTCCATTCGATATACAATGATATGAATAACTAGTAAGGTGACTTATATCAACAAATGCATGAATGTGTTGCCTCTAACAATCTTAACTGCGCTACGGGTTAATAGGCAAATATGCCAGCCCAATCCCTAACAATATAACCGTGAAACAGGAGGGCGCTGAAGGCGCTGGCCCAAATCTAACGAATAGCCAGGTCCACCACCCAATGACTAACTAACTAGTGAGTTGCTTTCTAGCCGCGATTAAAGGGAAGTACATGACATGTTGTGACGAATACTCTACGCATACTGTTCAAACGTACCCTGCTACTTGAATTCATTCATTAATTAAAGCGCGATTTAGACGCTACGATAAATTGTAACAATTTATCATTACGATCGAATCGTTACGATTTATCGTTGCGTGTGAACAGAGGATTGTAGCGATTTATTGGAATTGGAATTGGATTGGATGGTTGATGGCGGCTGGCTTCAATTTCTGCGAATCGTAGCGATAAATTGGAACGTGTAAACAATAACAGCGATTTATCGCTACGATTTGTGACTAATGTTGCCGACGTGAACCATTTT
>NW_022171130.1:0-563 GCF_008802855.1 Photinus pyralis | reverse complement strand
TGTGTTCAGTGTAATTATGCAACAAACAGTAAATTACTACTGAAAAGACATCAGTTTAAACACAAAAGCTAACTATTTTAAATGTGGTGAGTGTAGTTACACAGAAAAATAAATATTGTGTCATCACAAGGCGTAACCAATTACATTCTAAGGAATGAAATGTGCATAGTTTAATTTTTTGTTATATTTATTTGCTGTCATCGCTGATATCTTTTAAAGAGATGTCACAATCCTTTCGACTACAGTATGCTTCATCATGGGATGGAACCAGCTAAGTGGTTTACAGACTATCAACGGGGTAGTATCGGTTATAAATGTACATTAGGAATATGTTAGTTCGTGATACAATTATACCGAACCTCAGTTCAAGGTCGCTTCCCCCTCAGGTGGCGGCCTTGGAAATTAGGTCAAGGATCTCCGAACGCAGCCAAGGAGGCCGGACACTGCCGTCCTTCCCGGTAGCGGAGCCACTACCAAAATACCTAGAATTTTATTTTTAGAATTTGAATGTTTTTGTAATCAATTGGGGTTAGGTACCTGGTTTTTGAAAAGAGGGATACTAA
>NW_022171129.1:0-19302 GCF_008802855.1 Photinus pyralis | reverse complement strand
AAACGCTATTTACATACGACAACAGCTGCTTTTAACGACAAATGCTTTCTGTGCTGCGTTTCACGACAAATGCTTTCTGTGCTGCGTTTCACGACAAATGCTTTCTGTGCTGCGTTTCACGACAAATGCTTTCTGTGCTGTGTTTCACGACAAATGCTGGTAGCCATCTAAAACTAATAATGATATAAAAAATTATTTCACACATTACATACTTAGAATAAAATAAAGATCAGTGATATCTGGATTATTGAATTCGTTTACAAATGGCAAACATCCTCTAATTTTATAACAAACATTCGCCATGAAACTTTGAACAAAATCTGTCTTCATTTTTGTTCACAAATAAACCTTAAAATTGATATCTAAACAAAAAAGTTAGTAAATAACGTTTTTCTGCCCTTTGTTCAGTTTCGTTCAAACTCTTTTGATAGCCCACAAAATCGTTCACAAACGAAAGTTAGTGAATAGACGTGTTATACAATAGGCATTAAGGTGGCTACAGACTATGCGTGTATTCGCAATTCAAAATGTGCGATTCGCCAGCAATTTGTGCATAGTGTGTATGGATTCATTCGCTTAAATCGAGAATACATGAATAGTCTGCTGGGCTTCATTTATTTAACTAGAAACTGCCACGAACCGAGCGAATCCCGAATACACGCATAGTCTGTTGCCACCATTAGACATGTGTAAATGTGCTAAATCAAATGCAGAAAAACGATATTATTTTTCGCCCACACTGAAGGAATTTCACAATACTGAAGGCCACAAACGTGTAAATCGATCCGATTTCACACTTACTTATTTCATTATGTTATTTTATTTAAGTTGATAGGTAGGTACTTACATTTCATATCACGCCACCTCCATTTTTATCTTGCAGAAACTACTTCTTGCACGTGCTGTAAGGGTTATGGAAATCAAATCTATAATAAAAACTATTATAACTTGTAAAAATATACGCAGATTTAACACCTACTACAAATTATGAATTCCGATGGTTAACACGTACATTTACTGGTAGTCATATCTATCGATGATCACCGATTACTTAAACAATGCTTTTACTTAGAAGTAATTCAGAGAGAGTGAGAGAGAAAGAAAATAGAGAGAAATCTGTCATCTGTGGTAAAGAACAATGGCGTCGTTCCCGGCTAATTTAAAATGCAATCTTAGGTTTTCATTTTATCAATACTTGCATACTTACCACAATAATTATTGCAAGATTTTTAACCTGCAACAACTAAATGTTTATACTCAATGCCTATCTGCATAAACAAAGATATGGTAACTGTGCACGGTCCGTATAAAGTGTGTGTATGTATACAGTGTACTTCAAAAAAAGTTTGTAGAATTAAAGTTCTTATAGCCGTAAACTGAAGCCGTATACACCGTAAATACTGAAATTGTAAATTACATTATACTATTTTTGACTAGAAACTTTGAAAAATTTTCAAACTTAGATGAACTTCTCAATACTCGTATGCGCCATAAATACGGCCGCCCACTTGAAAACATCTTTTGTCCTTCCGTTATTTGCGGTTATATCAGAGACATTAGAGGAGGTAAATACTCCTATACATACTCCATAGGCGGTATTCCGTTGTTAACCATTAATATAAATGTCGCAAGGTCCGCCATTTTAGCGTGGAAAAATGCGGGAAAATCAAAGTAATGAGGCAATGGCAACGTCGTTACAAACACTTGTCAAAAACTTTCAGAATTTTCAGAACTTATGTCAGTTTTATATGTGAAAATTAATAACAGATGTCTTTTATATATTCCGTTCACTACAGTCACTAAACCGTTCACTTTCCATTTAGATCATGGTAACCCAGCAAACACACGACAGATACATTGTTCCCATGGTTTAAGGTAAGTCTTTCACGTACCTAATGTAGTCATGTTTTCTTTAATGCAATTTACTTTCATCGTTTTACTTCTACTAAAGATTTTATGTTAAATAACACACTCGCTAGTGCTAAGTACGTTTTTTTTCTAGGAGTGTATAGAACAGACTACCTTAGACTACTACTACTAAATTTATTATCAAGACATCGCAAAGGAAAGATCGACTTCAATAATGTGGACGGCTTCATGGATCAAATCAGAAACTGTCGAATCTTTGGTTTGAATTTAATTACAGAACCAAAGATTTATATAAGTAATAGATACGCGGACCTTATGGACGCATAAAACCGTTGGTGTGCAATGACATCTATTGATTTATTTAACAATTTGATCGCTCGAACTGCCTTAATTTCCCCTTCCCTTATTATTGATTTTATATCCAAAAATCGAAATGGTGGAGCAAAGCATTACGCTCCACCTATAATATTTCTATCTCGCCTTAACGCATTTTTCTCTCGAACGGTGTACTTACGCAAGAACTTAAGTTACGCATTTTTATGAAATTTGATGGAGGTTTTAATTATCTATCCAATGGTATGGAATTCTTCTTGTAGGAGAAAATGGGGAGCAGAAAATGCCGAAAATGCATTTTCCCATGTTATTTCCCTATGTTCCGCTGTCAACTTGCCACACTGTATAATTTATATAGCTATTTGTGTAATAAGAGCGCAAAGTGCATAGTTGTCGCTCGGCGAGTTGTTGACGCGCGACGGCGTAGCCGGAGCACGGCAAACTCGCAAGAGCGACAACCGCACTTTGCGCTCGAAATGCACACAATATTTATCATGACACAAAGACAAAAAATTGATTTTACTTCTTTCTACTTATTACTTCAATAATAATTAATAGTAATTTAATATCAAGTATGCGCCTGACAGTTGTAATAGTGTTTGTCAATCACAACAACAAAAACACTTCAACCAGAACTTCAACTTTTAATTTGCTACGAAACCTCGTAGTTCCATCCCATTTAGAGTTTATTATTCATAACAATAATAATTGTACATTTAATATTATGAATAAATAAGTTTAGAAACTACATTATGTGATGTTGTATACATGTAAATAAATTGACGCTGTCTAATCGATGGGCGAACGACAAAATGACTATCGCTTGGCGAGCGACAAAGTTACTTTGTCGCTTGGCGAGCGACAAAGTGACACTTTGCGCTTTTATAATACAGCGAAAAATTGTTCTTTCTGTCATGATTGCGAAAAAAATATTTATATTGGATATATTTTTTTTACATAAAAAAAATAAAAGAAAATTCATCTAAAGAACGAGTGCGATAAAATGTCTTATGAAACGTGTTTCTTATTCTATTTTTTCTATTTGGGTTTTTACAAATAAAACAAAATTTAATTTAATAGTAATATACTGATGTGCATAGCTACATATACGTGTAAAACATTAGAAATTAGTGTTTTTGCAGTTTATTTGTTGACAGTATTTACCTATTGACATTTTGAAATCAATCGCGTCTTTTAAATTAAATTGTAATTTAAATTTGTTGCAAAAAATTTGAGGTCTTTAAAATCGAACTTTATGACATCCAAACGAGTGTCATAAAGTAGACTTTATAACATCCAAATAGAAAAAATAAGTTTGCGACCGTGTGTGAGTAAAGATGGCGTAACCAACTCGTTACTTTCTTACACAACGTTTAGGCAAAGCCTATAAGGTTGTATAAGAAAGTATGGTGATGGCAAAAAATTTCGATGTCGATTTTTTAACGGAATTACACGTTTTAGGTGTTTTTAAGTCATTTTAAGCAATTTTTGGAAAAAACAAAAAGTCCGATTAATTTGAAATTTAAAACATAAGCTTTTTAGCCAAAAAGTAAGGACGTATCAACTTTTGGGCAAAATCGGACCACGCATAAAGGTACTTTATTTGAAGCCCTTAAGGGTTTTTTAAAAATATATCAGAAACTAACGCAAATATTTTCACCAAATTTTATATATTGCCTTTTCTTGTTATTATCTAAGATATATATTTTATTTTGAGCAAAATCGGGTTACGCGTAGGAGTAGGAGTATTTGAAGCCCTTAAGGGTTTTTTCAATTATATTGAAAACTAACATAACATTGTCACCAAATTTTTTACTGTACTTTTAATAAGAAAGTCGTGTGCTGTACCACACCAACATTCTTATTGCTTTCTCACAAAAGTGGAAGCAATATTATCCGCACTTTGTCCGTCCGTCTGGGTAAAATTTGTAGACAAGTTTTTTCATAGTAATTTTGAAGCTATCGACATATTTTTTTTTTAAATTAAAGGTACATTATCGAACCAAGCGAAATTATTTGGAATTTCTCAATATCTTGGGAGCTATGTCTACGTCTTTTATGAAAATATAAGTTGAATTTCTACATCAGTTCTGAAAATTCGGAAAAACTTCGGGGAAATTTGGAAAACTTCTGGAAACATCGAAAAAATTTGAAAAACTTTGAAAAACATCAAGAAACTTTGGAAAATCTCCGAAAATTTTCGAAAAATCTTTGGAAAATTTTCGGAAAATTTTTTTTAAATCTTCGACAAACTTAGGAAAACCTCGGAAAAACTTAGATAACTTAAACTTACCGAAAAACTCGGAAAATTTTCGGTAAACTATGGAAACAGTTCGGGAAACTTTGAAAAACATCAAGGAAATTTAAAACATCTTGGATAAACTCGGAAAATTTTCGGGAAATCTTCGGAAAATTTTTGGATAATTTTTTTTTAAATCTTGGGTAAACTTAGAAAAACTTTAAAAAAAACCTCGAGAAAACTTAGATAACTTGATAAACTTACGAAAAAACTAGTGTGAGAAAGCAATTCTTTGTAATCACGAGTGATAACGCGATTTTTTTTGTTTGTGCGAACATAATTCCACTGATTTTATGACACCTATAGACGTGTTCTTAAAAAATCATGTGCAATGCATTATTAACGATACAACTATTGAAATTTATCACCTTGTCTATTAAAATTAATTCCTTAACCTCGTGTTCGCCGCCATGTTTAAATGTCAAAATCAGCTGTTTACTCGTTTACTTTTCCAGACCGTTTATTTTCCAGAAGCAATTTCAGTAAATTGTGCACGACAAGACGCATGCGTAATCGCAATAGTAGTGCTCAAACTAAACGAAGCAAACAAGTAAATTTATAACCGCATATTTGTGCAATTGCAGTATTCATCTGAGTAAATTTTCGACCGTACCCTGTATATACTTTAAATTTGTACCTAACTTCACTCTGCAACAACTTTACGTTTGCGACCTTTGACGACGGCCGACGTTGCGCATGCGCGCACCTAAGCGCACCTGCGACCTGCCATTTGCTTGCAATTTTTCATGAAAAAGATTCCAAAAATCCAAAGTGAAAGTGCTAGAGCATCTGTGAATCGTTTTATATTCTTATTTTTTTATCCGCACGAAGCGCAATTTATGTTAGAATGATATGTTAATATTTTGGCGTTTGTTTGAAATATTTTGCGTTTGTTGTGCATTAATTTTGCGTTGGTTATACTCCTATATTGATTTTGCGTTTGTTGTGTATTAATTTTGCCATTGTCGTGTTACTGCTTCTTTCGCACATTGTCTGCTGTGTGCTTGAAGTTGGGCATGAGTGCAGTAAATAGAAGCAGGACTGGCTATGTGCCATTTAACTTTTGCAGAGACTTTCAAAGGGGTGTGTGCACGAGGGGCCCTAACTGCCGTTTTGTACATGTTTCGGCAGCGGAGCAGAGAATTGCAACCCGAAACGATCAGGCAACCAGAGATATCGCAATTGAGATCCGTCGCGCAATAAATGTTCGACCTCTATGTAATGACTTTGTTCGTGGCGTATGTAGAAAAGGCGAGGGCTGCCTAAACCGACATCGTCGGCCAGACGAACATTTTGAGCCGTTGGTGTGTCCGCTCTGCCTAGACCGTATTTACAAGGGTTTCTTGAGGTGCTTTGAGGCCTGCCACCATGTGGTATGCTGGCAGTGTTCTCAACACCTCCGTAACATCTGCCCTAAGTGCAGACAGTCGTCACAAATATTAGAGTTATATGCTTAATTACTTAAATCTTACATTTAATTTAAATAAAACTTTCTTGATGTGGATGAGTTTTAATCTTTTTTGATGCACTGTGAAATTAATTCTTTTTCATTTTGTAAACATTGCTAGCTGGTAGCGTAATTTGAAGCATAACTGGATTTTATGGACAGACGATACAGGACAGGTATTAACAACACCATACATTAGAGTAGAGGGTATTGCAATTGGGTTGTGCTAAAAAATTACGCATATAGATAAAAAAAATTTCCTAAAATTAACCGAAAGATATTCTTGTCCTTTAGAAAGGGTTAATAATCAGTGTGGTAGTACACATTATTATAAAGTAAATTAAGTGCTGTTTTTATTATAGGCACTTGAAGGACTTTGTGTTAAGTTTACCCCTTGAATGTAAATTGGATCTATGGAACTAATTTTGAAGCAATTAACTCTTACTAGAAAATACTTTTGAAAGGGTGCTTTATCTGTTCACATTTGACCTGCAGAATACTGCTACATCAGGTGTTCAAAAACGTAACTAACAATGTAATTTTAACTACACTTCCTCATTCCAGTAAATGTTAGGAATTTGTCTTTGGGCGAGTTTCTACAAGATTGAGCTTTTGTTGCATCATTGGTTTGATTTCTGGTGTTGACAAGTGCCCACTTTAAGCAGTAGAAGGCAGTTTAGCCGTTCTGTTAGATAGGCTTCCAACTGATTTAGAATTAGAAGTTAAATGAAATTTATGTAATAAACGTGTTTACTCTCAGTTCTCTCGTACACACAGTGCAAATTGTTACCAGAGTAATTTCTGATTTAGACTACAAATTTTATTTAATAAATTGTAATATGCCTATTGTTTTACATTATTTTCACTTGTATTATAGTCTCCCGCTTCATAAATCACTGTTAAACCCGAGGTTATTAAACCATTCCTCTTTGTGTCGCACTGCTTGGGCACTGATAGCTGCTGCTTTGTTTGATTATTCTGTATAAATTTATTGCCACAGTACCTTTTTTTTAACTGATTAATATTAACAGAAATCTGTTTGATAGGCCTTATTGTCATAGTATTAATCATGGAATATATGAAACCTTCAAATGATTCATCTAAAAAAGAAAAATATGTAACTTAAAATTGGATTAGGTGTATTCACTTTCTATAGTCCTTGCTTCAAAGATGATATCACTTTGAGAATCACTTGCTAAGTATATTCGAGATACATGATTGCCAATTCGCTTTGGTAAAAGTGATAAAGCCACATTTGTGTAGCTTCTTTTATGTTCTTTACTTTAAATGCTGTTATTCATTCACATGCCAGCATTAATATCTTGCACAGGATAGACTAAAATTGTGGTCGAATACATATGAGATTCAATAAGAATATTCTTGCAGCACATTTTTTGCGAATTCAAAAGTATTAACATTTGAATTTATGATGTTCCATCTCGGTGGATTATTTATAAAATATGTACTATCAAGGTTCACGGATAATTTTTCTTATGTCAAAATTTATCGATTTAGTCGAGTGTCGAGTTTAGGGGAATTTAAGTTTAGGAGGGATATGCATGTTGTACAGACTACAGATTGACCTGTCACTTTTGTAATCACTCTGGTTATAGTGCGCCATCTTACATTCACACATTCAGATGTAGGTAATACAGGTTTCGTATTATACGCTATTAAATTTCGACGAAATACAAGTTCGACAAAATACAAGTTATACGAAATGCCTGTTAGGTGCTTTTTTTTATACGCAATTTTTTTATATGTAATACAAGTTATACGAAATGCCGGTTAGCTGTTTTAACAGTTATATGCATTGCTTTTTATACGTAATGCAACGGCACGTCCTCATACATAATACATACATTTACTTCGCCATCAATGGTAGTTCCACACGGAGAATATGCAGAAGATGAGTATGTCGAGGAGTATGCGGAATCTTATGCCGAGTCCCAAGAAGTACCAGTAAACCAATTTAATTCCCAATCCATTAATCGTAATGGAAATTATGGTAAGTCAAAAATATTACACAACATTTTGATAATAATTCTGTTTTATAGAAATCAGTGTGATGCACAAAATATTAGAAATGGTAACAGAAATAAAAATTCAAGTCAACGATATTGCCAGAAATATGCAGAGTTTCAAAGTAGACAAGCAGCCCGTTGAACAATACGACATATTTACCAAATGCCTGCCCTTAAATAGTTTTGAAGCGATTGAGAAGTTTGAGGAATTAATAAGCGACCTTGAAATCAACAAATTATTTGTAAGTTAATAATTGCATAATCTTTCTAGTTGAAGGTTCTTAAGTATAGAATATCTGTGAATGTACTGATTGTATTTTTCTACTCATGTTAAATAATATATAGAATGATGCGTTTTCAATTAGGGATAAATTATTCAAACAATGAAATAGTTTTTGATTATTCATCTGTTGTACGCTAATCGTAAAGTAGAAAAGTATTATTTCACTCATTCAAAAAGAAATATTCTTACACTACTCACAAAAACTGTTCGATATGAGTTTTGCGCTCCTGGGAATTAGCCCTATTTGGTAGGAAAGTAATTTGTGACATGATTTCAGTTTTGAAAAATCAAGTCTGCCATTGAACCGTTTTTTGGATGAGAGGCACACACAAATGTTATTATAGAAAGGTTATTCTGATTGAAAAACTTAGTAATGGTGTAAAATTTAAGTCAAATAGGTCTACTTTTGAATTTCTTATGAAATCCTCAATTTTATTTACTACATAGAATATTTTAGATAACATATCAAAATGTTTCTATCTACTTCAAATTTGCTACATGGTCGGTCATTAATTGTTTAATCAACATTTTATGTTCCTCGTCTTTCTACAAGCATTTTTTTACGGACCTTCATTTGCTACAGCCAGCCATCCGCCAAAGTGAAATTAAAAGCTACCTTTTTACAAAATAAATTTGCAAAAATGCGCTAAAAACACTACAAAAATCAAAGTAGGTTTAGAACTTTGAAATTTTGTACGTTTTTTCCAGGAGCGTGGCAAGGTAAAATTGCGCTAGTGCAAAGTTTGTTCGACGCGCCTTTTTTAATAATAATAATAACAATAATAATAATGTGGTCTTTGCACATTTTTTTATTATAAATAATACTGTACTTCTTAAATATATAAATACAGATTTTGCATACTTTTTATTTAAAAAAATGTTTGACTAAATATTTATTTAAAATTAATTTTTCTAGCTTTAACTTTAGCAAATTCACTATACTTATTTTACAATTATTATATTACTTATTTACGATCAATCCTGACTCAAGTGCACTTAAAATTGCAAAATAAAAACTTTGTAAAATACTTTTGTATAATTTTTATTTTAAAAAATCTTAGGACTTTTTGGCGCCTAGCAAAATTTGGCGCCTAGGGCACTTGCCCGGTTGCCCTACTGGATGCCACGGCCCTGCGGTTTTTCATTCTAATAAAACTTTTCTTCATTTGTGTGTACTTCGTCTCCTAAGAGCACTTTTGCTAAGTCGTTTTTTGAAAATTTCAAAACTGAAGTTATGCCATAATGAGTTTCCAAACAAACCAGGCTGATCCCCAGATGCTCAAAATTCATTTCCAAACAATCCTGTATATATAATTTTAATGCTAATAATTGTTTATTTCAGAAAACATTTTTAACTACAATTGGTGGAAATGATTACAAAGATAATATAAACCGAGTTTATAAAATACTGTTTACAAATGAATTGGGAATGGGTTGTTCCTGGTTGGGCCAGCGAAATAACAAGCGTATGGTAGACTTAAAAATTATTGCTGCTGTTAAAGGTAAATATTTTAGCAAACTTTAACCTTTTATGTTGTATAGCGCATTTACATTAAATCCCTTAGAAATAATAATAAGGTCATTGCTACTCTCATCATGATTAGTTGTCCTTCATAAAGTGCTCATGATATACCTATTGATACGCTATTTACATCCAGAAAAATGTATTTTTGCAATGATGACCATGAGTGTGTTGGTGTGTTTGTGAATGTGTTTACTCCAAAACGAATATAATGATCGGAGGAGTAGTCTCATCTTTTATCTCTGAATATTATGAAGAGCGCGTTTTTTCCATTCAATAAGGCATATGGACATTTTTGGGAAAATAAGTTTGAAACTTTTTAAAGGCATTTGCATTGCACAAATCTATCTTTGCGAGACACTACGTAATTAAAAAAAAATTTTTTTTCTTAAATTTGCAAAAAATGCGCTTTCATTCTTGTATGAGATATTTCATAATAAAAGACAATTTTTTGGCTTAAATTTAAGCACTGTCTGCATCTATTTGCATCATTCCTCACATAACCATGTCTTCTTTCATGAAATGTTTTTCTTGTTGTTAATAATAGAATTTTATTCTAGAAATAATCATTGGACAACACAACATTCAACAAAAACTTATAGAAAATTGTTCGTCAGAGTGGTTTCGGCATGCGCGCCAACGTTATCAGCGAGAAAAAAAATGAAACTTACTTTTTCATCTATTTGTCCTCACTTTTATTTACTAGTTCATATAATATCATACATGTTTGACCAATAAATGCGTTTTTGAGATAAATAGAATTTTATTACCCTGTGTATATATCAAATACATCATTCTATTATATGCAGGCAATGTTTTGGGAGAATGTAATGTAGACAGCACTTTACAATGTCGCAAGTATGTTACATACTGATGTAATTAATATGTGAAAGTGTTTAAGTAAAAAATATCGCCTTGTATTATACCTGAGATATACCAGAGTAATGTAGCAGGTACATGATTTTCCAAGTGATTTGTTGCTGACATTGAGTAGTCCCACAATAGCACATGTAAGTTCCATGGTATGTAACAGATAACATTGACATAATTAATTTTATGTAACAGTTATATACATGTGCTGTGACTGTGTAGACTGGGTTTGTATTACATACATACTTTATTTTTTTAATGCACTTATCAATTCACGTAATAAGTTCATTTTTTCTTTATGCCTGGTGGCAGCATCACTCCTGTAGCGTTTTAACCATTCTAGTTCATTGTTAAATGATGAACCTGAACTCCGTTTTCTTTGAGGATGCGGGAGTGTTGCTTGCAACATCCTAATAAAGTGTTTCAGTTATGTAATTCTGAAGGTTAAACTACTTACATCACTCCGGCTTGAAGCACGTGAGGATTCTCCCGATACATCGTCAGAGTGTGTGACCCCTGAAGAACTACTTGCAATGCATAGTGGATTAACATCTGCATCTGTTGCAAACATTTCTTCGAATATGGTAAAATACGGCCAACTATATGTCCCTCTACCAGTCTTGCTATTAGAATCTTTGATTCGTTTATAAGTCTTCTTTAGATTTCGAAATTTTAAGTCGCATTGGTCTCCGGTCACTGACATACCTTTTTCACAGAATGTTTTCGCAATTAAAGCCCAAATTGACTTGTTGGTTTTTTTTGATGATCTAAACATTTCCAACTTTTCGCGATAGAGTTCTAATAACAATTTTACGCCCCGCTCTGTCCACTTACAACCGGAGTCATTGTTAGTGGGTTCTTCTGCAAACATTTATTATGTTTGTAGGTAATCATTTGCACAAGTTAAATTAAAATAGCATACCTTCTGCAGCCACTTCTTCTGTTTCTTCGTCATTGAGATGTTCCACTTCTAAGTGTTGCACAACTGCAGCATAAGTACCTTCAAAACTGCAAACAGAGCAAGTAGCTCCTGACGTATGATTTTCCATCTGAAATTGCGAAACGACACCACACGCGGTAATAACAACAAGAAATGATAGGTTATGTGCGTTGGTTACTCGCATTTACCGCCAAACTGAGATGGTAGATAAAACGTTAACCTGGTACGTGCACCGGGTACATTGGTCACTATTTCCAAACGCGGTTTATTCTAACCTGTTACAATTTCGAACGCTGACGGTACAACGGTTAAGCACCTGGTTAATTTTCGTAAATGCCTAATATAACCTTACAAAACATTCGCATAACCTCATTTATTCGTTTCTGTCTTATCATTATTTCCTGCGGCCTTTTCTAGTTTTCTCATTGCATATTCCCATTTATCTTTCACGTTCCACCTTATTTCCTTTTGCATTTTTTGAATACCCTGTCTTTAACCTTTATACCAAACAGTTTTTTTTAAAACTAAACTGTACACAATCCTTCTTGCTCAAGTAAGTATTATGTAAAAAGAAGGTTACATTATGATTGATTCTGTTCATTATAGGAGGCATTACAATGCCAAAGTGTTATTACAAGGATTGCAACAACACCTCAAAGTCTAAAAGGTGTCGCAATCTCCGTTATCATCCGTTCCATAAACCACTGCGGAATATGGCGAAGAGCTTATTATGGATTGAACTATGTGGAAACAACAATCTAAACCCATCTAATATTACTAAGAATGTGTATATTTGTGAGCAGCATTTTGCTACAAGGGAATCAGAAAATCCAGAACCGCATCAAAGCTACTTGACTAACCCTCTACTACGTCTAAATAGTTTGGATATTCAAAGTTTCATCGAAGTCGGCTCAGGTTCCCAAGAAGATAATGTGAATCTGGAAAGGGCATTGGCTAATGTAAATGTTGGAAGTGGAGATCACAGTGATCACACATACACTAAACGATCAACTAGCAACTATCATCATACTGCCACCCAAACAGCTCCAGAACCCGTGGATGTGAAGTGCAAAAATGTGTCGGAAGTTGAAGCAGTTTCAAAATTGTTTCTTGTTCTCAGAATTCCAGCACAGCAAGAATTTTCAGTATTTCACTGGATTGACGTTACCACTGTTTGAGGCGTTATTTAATTTCTTGGATGAAAATGTAATGTCAACATTAATGTACAATCATAAAAGTTATGCACTAAGAACCAAATGTATGCAACTGTCCAACAAAGATGAACTGTGTTTAGTGCTAATTCGTTTAAGAAGAGGTTATACCCTGAAAGAATTATCTATATTTTATAACATGAGTGTCACCCAAGTGTCGGCAATATTTTATACGTGAGTGCAATTTGTTTATTTACAAACGTGTGTTCTGCGCAATGCTTTCATGAAAGGTGCTCGTGCCACTGATATAAGACACATGCCTGCTTGTTTTCGCCTACTTAATGACAAAGTGACCGTAGTTCTGGATACCACTGAAGTCCGGATGCAGATGTCCAAAAATTTTCAGCAACAAGGAAACACCCATTCCAGCTACAAGCACTACAATACGATCAAGTTTTTAGTGGGAGTATCTTCAAGAGGGGCAGTTGTATACAACAGTGAGGGTTACGAGGGGTCCATTTCGGACATCGAACTATTTAAGTCGTCAGACATTTCTGTATTTTTGGAAGAAGACGATGTGCTTATGGCTGATCGTAGTTTTACCATTCAAGACATTTGTGATGAGCACAAATATAAATTAATCATTCCACCTTTCCTGGCTGGCAGGACAAGATTAACAGCGGAAGAAGAAATACTAACAAAGAAAATTGCAAAGTGTCGTATTACTGTAGAGCGCTCCATCAGACGAATAAAAAGCTACCAAATTTTAGCAAAACCAGTGCAAATTTCAATGTTACCCATTATGTCCAATATATTTAGTATAATTTGTTTTTTGGTAACTTTGAAAAACCAGTTTTAACATAATTTTATTATGGGTTGAATGCCCATCATACACCACAAACACAGGTCTACTATCACCGAGATTGGGAATAAAATTTTTTAAAAAGTAATTTCTAAAGATGGTTGTTTCCATCCACCCATTTACACTTGCTGCATATGCAGTTCCAGGATATCCTTTTCCATCTTCAGCGATCCATGTATCCCAGACATTTTTCCCTTTATACACAATGAGGGGTGGTGCCTTCTCTCCGCTGGCCGAAGCCGCAAATAAAACTGTTGTATTGTTACGCCCTGAGCCAGCCGTTATTCTTGTTGACGATACACCTTTCACTCCTACAACCTTCGTTCTCGATGGATCAGTGCAAAAACTTGTTTCGTCCATATTCCAAATCTTTGCCGGAGCATCAATCAATTTCAAATCATTTAAAGTCTTTTCCAATAATTGAAAATATTCACTAATTACAAATGGGTCAGTATTCTTTTTTCTAGCGTATTTCACAATTTCTGGCTTTTTAATTGACAAATTGTGCCTCTTTTTGAACTCTAGGAACCAATCTCCACTTGGCACATTATTTTTAAATGGAGTAGAAATCTTATTTTTTGCAATATATTGACCGACAATCTCCAAGAGCTCCTTTCTACTGATGCCGAACCGAAGCCCCATTTTTCCATGCACCTACAATTAAATATCACCAATTACTTCGTCATGACACAGACTAATAAAAGCATACTTTATATATTTTACCAGAGTTTCCTCGTCTTTATGAGTGAGAGCTGTGGGTCTTCCCATGGTTTTGCTTTTTACACCGCGTCTACCCTTTAAATGATCTCTTATCGTACTTCTGGGTATTTTATATATTTTACTGGCACGCAAAGTGCCACATTCACCGGCATTTATCGCTGTTAGAGCTTTTTGTAAGTCGTCCTTAGAATAACTAGCCTTGTCTGTTTTTCTTTGATATGTCCTCACCATGACCTAAAAATTGTTTTAGGTAATTAAATTAATTAAATCAATATGTAAGGGGCAAATGCACCAGCGGAGAAAGTGCACCCCTAGGTGCACTTGCCTCAATTTGTGCGGTGCACTTTCCCCTACCTCAGTAGGTGCAGTTTCCTGTTTCCCTTTCTTCAGAAAATGAGGGGCAAGTGCACCCACACGTCTTATAGATTATGGTTTTTATAATATAAAACCAAATTGGGAAAAATCGATTAATTGATGCACAATGATGTAAGAAAACAAGCAGAAATATTTTACTTACCGCTTGTGTTGAAATAAATTCAGTAAAATCACAACAAAACACGTTTTGCAACGCAGTACAATCAGCTGTTGATCATTCGCGGAAACACGCAATTGGTATGAAGTTAGCTATAAAAGTTCTTTGGCGTGTCCAACGTTGCCAAGTGTCAAAAGAAACATAATGTAATATATCAAACATGATATTTAAATATACACCCCAAATAAAATGCAAAGACGCACTTGCCCCAAAAACGCACTTACCCCACTTCACCCTAATTGAAAAATATTTGCACATTTTTAAGGTTTCAATAATATTTGATTTTACTTTTTCTCCTATTAGGAAAATTAATTCATTTTGAATTTTATCGCCTAAGTAATGTGGCATGTTTTTGTTATCATTTTGAACCCTATTAATATGTTCGGCCATTACGTTATCAAATTTTGCAATTGTCTCAATAAGCTTCAAGAAATTGCCGTTACCTTTTTCAAAAAGTGTTTGAGTATTGCCCCTAAAAGCTAAATTTTGTCCTGCCAAAAACTGAATAACAGCTACTATTCTTTCTAAAATAAAAGTCCATCTTTTTTTTCCATTTGAATTAAATTTTGATTAAAAGAGTCGACAGTTAATCCTTTTTCTATTGATTTTTTTAACTCGACCCATTTTCTAACACTCTCAAAATTCCCTTTACTTATTTCATGTCTTTCTAAAGTCTGAGACAAATGCTGCCAGTCACTGTAACCATTATTATCGTTAAAACTATTAACAGATACTTTAAATAATTTGCAACAAAAACAGTATACAGAGTTTTTGGTTTTAGAATAAACAAGCCAAGTTCTAGCAACTTTTTCATTATTCCGTAATTTTTTTTCAAAGTAAGTAGCGCTAAAGGATCTATTGAAATTATTAATTGGATATACAATATCTTTTAGTTGTATTGGTCCTATGTCTAGAATTGATGTCCTAATAGCATCTGTTAATACCTGCGGCCAAGAAGCTGGATCTTTAAGATCTTTTATTGCTTCTCCACTCTCACTATCTGCGGTTTGTGCAGTTGGTGGCGTGAGTGGCGTTAGCGTACTCATCGTCATCGTAGAGTGATCCAGCTCAAGCTCCTCCAACGTGTCATGAACATCATCTGGGTCTCGATCTTGGCTACTACCAGGTTGTGGTTCGTTGTTATTCCTCGGCCTCGGGGACACAAAAAACTGTTTTAATGATCCAGCTAATCGTTTTTTATCTTCTTCTATTTCTAGCTTCCTTTTACGGTATTGTGAACCAGAAAGCCTTTTTCGACCATCAGCCATCTAAATTATTAAACTATTTTTAACAATTTTGATAAAAATGTAAAATAATAATTTTTTATACCAATAAATGTAAGGATTACCGATTACGGACCTTTACTTTTAGTTTTTGTTTTTAACTTGATCGCATAAACAGACTAAGGCAAACTGAATAAGTGAATAACGACCTGACCATAGGTTAGCAGCGCGCCAGCGGCCAGCAGGTAAAATCGTAATTGTGTCATAAACAACATTTCGTTTTACAACATCTTTATTGGTACGAATACACTTTCAACGTCAAAACTAAAATAAAAATAATTCAACTCCTCTCGTCGGCCATTTTATTCTCTGCCTGTCATTCTCTCGTCCCTGTTTCCGGCTCCGGCTCGTCCTTCCAGTGGCGTACCCTCTTCGTACATCAGGGGCGGCGTTCCTTCATCACAATTGGTAAAATAAAAACATCTCGCATGTATGCTGACAAGTGAAATTTGAAAATAAGTGCAAGCGGCAAGGCGATATGATAAGCAATATAAGCTGCTGAGTGCTGACGGCGTATGTACGACTGTACGAGTCGAGTCATTCTACACCCAGATAAGATTTTCTGCCTCGCTCTGCTTTTGTCTTTGTATACGTATTTAACGTATTAACGTATACCTGCATCTTTGTTATGCCGGTCGCTGGAGCCGGATTGCCGCTTTACCAGCCCCGGGCATAATGCACAATTTGTCGGTATTGGTGATGTTTCTTTTAAAATCAAATATAAACAGAGATTTTGCTGTTTGCCGCCCCGACTTAGTGCCGCCCGGGTGCAATGCACCCCCGGCACGGCTCGGCCCTGTGTTGCTTACCCAAAAAATTTTAGAAAACTTACCTATAATGAGAAATACACGGTTGAAACGATTCTATGTGCAGGTCAATTACTGTGTAGTCAATTTTCTTTTTGAAAGATCGTGTTCGTTGATCTACTAGGGGTTGCAGTTGGTGTCGAGGGGTTTTTGTAAGAGTGCCATGTAAAAACAACGGTCGTTGGTCCCTTCTTGTACCCAAGAGTAGTTAAAAAGAAAGTCTTTACACACGTTTACCATTTCACGCACTTTCATTTTTCAGTGTGTACTTGAAGGTGTTTTGTTTTCGTTCACCCTTCAACGGTGCGCCTTTTTACATCTAATCGACTGCAGGTGTTAAGAACTTTTCTGTCTCTGTGAATAATTGCCAAAACTCACTATTTAAGTGTTTTCTGTGATTTTTCAGAAATCAGCTGTAAACACTAGTCACTCATTCGGTTCTAATTTGTTTCTGAATGCCAATGTCGAGGTTAGGTTTGAAATTAGTAGGATCTAAGTGTGAGTTGAAATTAGGAAGGAATTTGGCTCTTACTTTTTACAATTTTCTCCACATGCAGGCAATACGCGGTGCTTTCGATTGTTTGTTTTGTTCCTTCAGCTAACGCCGCTTGCTTTAGGCTAGGTTCAGATGCAAGCGCTTCAACGCGCGTTTTGATAACGCGCGTTTACAACTAACTACATTTTATTCAGGCCGTAAACACATGCTAATAGGCCAGGGAAATAAGGTTTCAACCTCGGATTTTTTGGATATAAGCCATAAAGTTCAGTAAACCTTCATTTTGGTGTTCTAAGAGCTGTGTGAAAATTATCGGGGTCAGACCCTTCGGCGTCGTAAGTTATTCGGGGTCAAAGGTCACGAAAATCAGTTTTTCGCGATTATCTCGGTTTTTATAGCTCCAATCGCATTTCCGTAAGAGGAGAAAGTTGTAGATAATTAAATTTGCCATCACTTTTGTATTTAACATTTTTTCGTAGGAGTTACCGTTCTTGAGATAGAGGGCGCAGAGCGCGCATACATGCTATAATTAAGGTCAAACTGTGAATCTGCTTGAATAATACATTGCATAAAGCTATTAAATCATTAAAACATCATTAACAATTAATAATTTTTAATAATAACTATTATTGTTATTAAATTATTACTATTATTAATTATTATTGTTATTAAATGTTTATTGTTATTATTATTTTAGATAGCTAGGTATATCGGGTGTATATTTTGACCATACACCTTAAATTTTAATTAAAATCAAACCCTACAGTGTTTTGTGGCACTGGTACGCCCCTGCACCGTTCATTTTTGGTAACGTCCGCAAGTTGTCGACAGCTGCAAGCTTGGCCTTGGGACCCTCGGCAGCTTTAGTATCTACCTGGGTGGGTTTAGTACGCTTTAGATATCGATAAACGACGGACGTCAAACGTAGTATTTCGAAAATAATGGAGGATTTGTGTTTCATTTGTGAGAAGTCCCTTTCAGAAGGTGATTGTTATACTGTGGTGCGTGGCTTGAAAACTTTAAGAAGTGCAAGTGTCGAAAGAAATGACGGTCACATAGACTTTTTAAATACTGTGGCTTCTGTTAAAGTTCATGCCAAGTGTCGAAGAATTTATATCGGTCAAAATTCTATACTAGCAGCGAAACGACGCGCAGAAGAAGATGAAGATTTGCCATCAACATCAACCGGTGCACGTAAACGTAGGATTGACACTTTTGATTTCAAAAAATTGTGTCTATTTTGTGGCCAAATAGCTGATGGGGCAGCCGAGAAAAAAAAAGCAAAACAATACCGGCGCACGATTAGCAACGTAAGAACCTTGGAATTTAAAGAAGCACTCATCCAAAGAGCAGAAGAGCGGAAGGATTCCATGGGAGAAATAGTGAAACATCGGGTACTATGTGAGTATGATTTGGTCGCAGCTGAAGCAAAGTACCATGCCCATTGCCATAATTTATTTTTCAAACAAGCACCAGAGAGTAAACCTGCTCGCGATAATCTGCTCACTCAAGCAATGGAGAAAATTTTTTGCTATATAGAAAATCATGAGGATTCGCAATTCACCCTAAAAGAGCTCAAAGATGTCCTTACGGAGTATGTACCAGATGACAAGACCATTCTAGCAAAACTACAGCAAAAATATATGACTAACATAATAATTACCCCAAAAATAGGATCATTTACAATAATATGTTTTCGTGACACACACCTTTTGCTAACAAAAACTTGGTACCAAGATAAAAAAAATAATGCGGAAGAAGAAAGATTGAGGATTGTCGAAGCTGCAGCAGCCATTGTTAGGGAAGATATCCGAGCAGCGATAGTCGAAACCAATTCGTATCCTCCTCCAAGTCGAATGTTGGAT
>NW_022171128.1:0-795 GCF_008802855.1 Photinus pyralis | reverse complement strand
AACAACTCCCCGAATTTCCCTTACGTTGATTATCTTTTAAAACAGCCTTTGGTGCTATTTGTGGTAAAATTACACTGACCACAATTTAAACAATGGCTATTCTTCAATGTGTTGTGCTTTAGTAAATGACTATTTAATTTTTTTACTATTTTTGGCATACCTCGCAGAGAGTGCACGTAACATCCTTCAATGTTTAAGTTTTGCTTATCGTGAGTATAGCGCAATTACACTGTTCACAAATTAAATGTTTGAGAAGGTTGTGTGTGTTAATATGTGACGCTTTAAGCGAACGCTTAATCGTACCGTAATTACACTGATGGCAGTGATAGAAAGTTATTCAAAGGCGAGTGTGTCAAAGAATAACATATATGTATGTTTAGTTTATTTAAAATGTGTTTTAGTAATTACGGTAGTTGATTGTAAGACAACATTTTGTAAGAATGTACTAGGTAATAGTTTTTTCTGTAATAAAGTTTATAAAATTACATAAATATAACAATATTGGTATATCTCCTATTTTTTGGTGTGTAATTGTACCTACTGTTCACAATTAAAGGTGTGGAAATGTTAGGCGTTGAGACGATAATTCTTTAACTTATCCCTGTTGTTATTCGCATAATTGCACTGATCACATTTAACATTCTTGAAAGTAACCTGATAATGTGACATTTTATTTATTTATTGTCCCTCTATAGTTCATGGTTATGTATTCTAACCAGCAATCGTTTGAACTAAAAATTGCAGAATGACGACCCAATAATCTTTTATTTCTTGGAGCGCCTATTATGGAATGAA
>NW_022171127.1:0-36836 GCF_008802855.1 Photinus pyralis | reverse complement strand
AAAAAATGCGCTATTGTGGCCACTTTGTCCGTCCGTCCGTCCGTTCGTCCGTCCGTCCGTCCGTCCGCTAACTTTGCGACGCTACTAGTTTTTTATCTTAAGAGCTATTGTTCTACTTTTTTCGCTATTTGGTTCGTTATGGTGTCGAGTCTTGTACCAAGGAAGGAATTTTTTCTGTACCGCTTACAAAAAAAGTTATTGTAAAAAAAACAAAAATCCGTTTTTTACATGTTCCATAATTTTACACTTTTGCCGTTTATTAACGATCCTAGAGATCGTTTATAATTTTGCATTGCTATCTGTCGGCTGCCGGTTGGTCTCTCCGTCTGTTCCTTTGTCTGTCTATCCATCTATCTGTCCGTGTGAACGATAACTTTGTTTAGAAATGTTCGATCGCTTTTACATCTCCGTTAGTTATGAACTGAAATGCATGAAATTCAATATGGGCATAGATTTAGCCATATAATACGCAATGCCAAAAGTTGGATCGAATCGATTCAAAATTCACAGTGCCCTTTTCGCATCTCGACCATTTATAAACCGAATTGCAAACTTTTTTACTTATAAAAGTATTTTAATGAAATTTGATACATAGGCACTTGGAATAAAGGAAAATCAAACGCCAATTTCAAAATTTGGTTTTGCGCATGCGCAGTGCCAACTTTTTTATTTATGGCAGAATTTAAACGAAATTTGATACATAGGCACTTGGGATAAAGGAAAATCAAACGCCAATTTCAAAATTTGGTTTTGCGCATGCGCAGTGCCAACTTTTTTATCTATGGAACTATTTAAGTGAAATTTGATACTTAGGCTCTTGGAACAAAGGAAAATCTAACATTAGTTTTAAAATTTAGGTTTGTGCATGCGCAGTTCCAACTTTCTTATTTAGAAAAGCATTGAAATAAAATTCTTCGCATAAACTGAAATTGAAGTAGCACGTCAACAATGGATTGCCCATGTGCAACGCTATCTTTCATATTTGTGGGCGGATTTTTACGATTTTAACAAAAGTTGCATCTTACAAATGGGAAATGAATGCAAGTGGAAATGCGCTTTATGTAAATCGTTTACGATTACTTTTTAACTTGTTGTTATTTTGTGCATTTTCAACGAACTACATGAACTACATGCCCAATTCGATGACGCAACTAGAATGCGGGGGATACTTTTTTCTCCTTCCTATTTCAAACGAGTATACACTTTCTGTTGAGAAGTGATTAAAAAAAAGTGTTTGACAGTTTTGTTCCTTAACCGATCAATATATGTCACAACAAATTTCGTAAGAAACATTCTCTCCATTTTATATAGTTTGCCCGGTCAGAATTGCAGTGGAATTCCTCGAATCTTCAACAAACTAATTCCAGATCGTATTTTCATGTTCAAAAACCCCCCGATACAATTTTTTCGCGCCCCCCCCCCCCTCCACATTTTTAAATATCCTTATGACGCATTTTAAAAGTGATACAGTATACACATGTAGAGCTTTTATCAAAAAATGGTACTCTTTATTTTAGCTACTGTTATGCTTTGTTTTATACGTTGGGGTAGTTATTCAGTAAAAAGCAAATCACGTAATGTGAATCATAAGTTATGTCACACAACTTGGTTGCACATGTAGTTTGTGCTTTTTTGCATTGTTTAGGTACGGATTTTAACAATAAGAATATGAATAGAGATACTAAGTAACCCTCGAGGTAACCAATTTTCCAATGTACAATATCGAATCGATATAGTACATCTACAGTAGAGTGCCTTTGTATTACAAACCTTCATAACTAGTTATATAAATTTAACAATTTACAAAGCTCTCTTCGATCGTTTAGATATTCTTTGTGCATGTTTACCCTTCTTCTTTGATTCAAAATATTTTTTAGTTTCGAAGAAACGAAAATGCCTTAAGTAAAACATTAGTTTGAACCGAATCGGTCCAAGCGTTTGACAGTTATCGTGTTCACGGAAAAACGGACACCATCAATTCCCCTATAAAGCTTCCATCGCTTTGCTCTAAACCGATACAACGCAACATCGAAGGATCCTCAGTATTATTATCATCAGTTTTTTGCTAGAGATAATACTTAACCAATAGGAGAAGAAAACTTCATAAACCCTGCGTCCCAGATGAAACGCATTATAAATAGGCAAACATAATTACTTATAATGTACTTTTTCGCGGATCTACGACGTTAGCGTTCAACGTAGGTACGTTATTGCGCTTGTCTAATTCTATAGAAACTGATTGGAGTAGTAGGTACCTTGACGCTAATTTCAAACACATCGTGAATCCTTCGCGAAAAAATACATTTTCGTTTCCCTATGGTGCGTTCTACCTACTTAAGACGCACTGTAGGTATATATCGTGCGGTATAGTAACAGTAAAATCAAAAATTATAGCTAGTCAATAATAATACCTACGAGTGAAAAGAAGTAACCAACAAAGTACCGATCTTCACATTTATTCGCATGTAGGTGGATAAGGTTACTTATATGTATCTTTTCCATGTAGATAATTGATAGTAAAGGGTAAGTATGCAAAACCTTTGACTTTGGAATACCTTAATAAAATATCTGCAAAGTGGTACGCAGTGGAACAAAATGGAGTTAGTGACCTATGAAAACATACTTTTCCAGGCCTTAGTAGATCAGATCACAGAATAAAGCCGATCAATATGTTAAGCGTCGACTTTAAAAATTTTCTCGAGACACGGAATCGACTTTTATAGGCATAACCTAATTTTCCTTCTTAAATTGGGGTTAAGACGAAAATAGATATTTTACTGCCTTGTGGCGACTGTATTTGAAAAATTAGAAAAAGAAGAAGTAGATACACCTATACCTATTTTGGTAGGTAGGTGAGAGTGTCGTATAAAATCAATGTAAATAGGTACCGATGCCTGTCTGCAACGACAGCAATAAAATAAGGGTTTTCTCCGGAATTAAAATCCCCTCTCTTTTGCGAACGGTTTCCTTGCCTATGAAAACGTGCTCTCTCGGACGATCAACACTTTCCGGTAACATCATATTTTGGCAACATTTCGCCGATTTCAGCAAGATGTAATATGTCGCATTTGCGTCGGACGTAGCGTACATTATTGCCAGAAACTCGGCAGACTCAGAATAAGAGCTGAAGTTTTCGACTGGACTTTCTTTCACTTGTCTCTCACTGTCCAAAATCACACTTTAGAATGTCGTATGGTGAAAACTTGATACCTACTGACTGAGCAATTATTATACCCAGAACACGGTTTGCGCGAACTTCAGGAATTTACAAGTTTTCAAAATTGCGAAGACACATTCTTGTGCGTAAATCTCCATTTTAACTATGGTTTGTCAATTTTGTTCGCAGTTATTTTTGTAACATTTTATTGCTTTAGACGGAAAATATCAGATTGGTTTCAGAAACTGTTCTATTTGTATATGTCCAGCTCTAAAATTTAGTAAAAACGTTCGCACAGTAGAAAATGTAGAAATAAGGTCAGTAATACTGCAAGGACCAGTCATAAAACACATTGTATAAGTTGGGTGGCACATTTACAATAAAACGACTTATACTTAATAATTTGGGAACGAAATGTGATATCACCATGCACTTTTCACTAAACATATGACACCGAGGGAAACACATTGAACGGTAACTTTAGTTCACTTTTCTCATTTTACCCACACCGCACCTTTCCTAAAGAGCGCCATACCACGTGTGTCATATTATAATGTTATACCTATGTTTAGTAAAAATCTTATGACGATATTACATGCCTGATCTAATCAATTATTAAGGATTGATCGTTTAAAATGCCCCATCCTCTATAGTACACATATGTATAGGTAGTCAGCTTGCATATATTATAGTACGTTAGGTATTGCTTTTCAGTACCTATCTCTTTGTCTTTCTTAACAGAGAAATGTCACATTCACAAAATCTACCGAATGGGCCTTCACAAGAAGTACCGGACAATAAAAATATCTACGAGTTGGTAAGAAAAACATTGAGAGTATATAATTGGGTTAGTGAAGTATTGATATTCAAATAATAGAAAATGAAAGTTATTGAAACAACTTTCCCCATTTGGTTTTTCGAGCCAGGCACCATCAGAATAACGATAACCCTGTTGTGTGACATGCCATTCTTAAATTCTCAAATAGCTGTTTTAAAGATATTATTGCTTAATTGTATAGACAATTTAGGGTTAACTTTAAATGCCCAATTATAACATTTACTTACATTACATTTTCGACGGATATTGAAAGTGTATTTCGTATTAGGCGAATGTGCCGGAAAGGGTTAGTCAGTTTGAGCAGCCAAGCGCACCGCAACAAGTAGATGGAAATGTTCGGCCGTTATTAACTCGAATAGACAGTAGAGTTAACTTAAATGTGCGTCTAGGCTTTCCGAATCCACTCCTTAGGCCACAACTGTCAAGGCCACCTCCACCGGGAGGAACCCCGTTCGTTCAACGTCCTTTAATACAACAACAACGTCCTCCGCTGGCTGCACAAAATTTATATCCAAGACAGCCAGTTTCACATAACATCATACCAACTACCAGACCACAGATCACTCCCGGATTTAGGCCCACACCACCAAATTTCGGTAGACCCCCTTTATTAACTCCGAGACCGCAGAACATCTATCAGCAAAGATCGTTTCCTCTTCCAACAACAACAAGTAAACCGACACTTTCTAACAATTTAACAAAAAGTCAAACGCTGGATTCCTACGAATGTAATTCATCTCAAGAAGATAATGTGTCAGCAATTGAGGCAGCTAACAATGAAGAAGAAGAACAAACAGAGATCAACTTAAATGATGAATTTCAAAAAGACCAAAAAAGTTCAGTTGGGGATGTTGAAGATGAAAACCTCATTCCAGATTTATCCAGACAAATCGAGCAAAATCCACGACCCGAAACGCGGATGGAAGGACGGATGGACAACCAACCCCTTGCGAACAATTCGCGCGAAGAGCTAAACAAAGCAACCACAAATTTGCAGTCGAACCCACCTTCTCCTCAGCCTTACATGAGAAGAGCCCATGTTACGAGAACGCCATCACCAACACAGGAAAACCCAACGACTTCTTCGCCAAAACAATCTGCGTCAAAGAGAGCAGAAAAACCAAAGTCGCCCAATTTATTGAAAAATGATAGAAAATCTCCCGAAACTAAAACACGGTCTTCCTCAAAATTACGTCTTTATAAAGCAGGTTAATTTTAAAATTTTATTCATTTTGATCATGTGAGAATTAATTGAGGTTTTTGTTACAGAAGGAGATAATGACAGTGGAGTGGATGAGTCCACCCAAGGAAACGTAAGTATTCCTCTTCTCCTACCCATTGTAACGTTTTTAATTGAAATAACGTTAAACAGATTTATTCCATACAATGTTTTCTGGCGCTATTGCTATATTTATAACTTTCTCATTATTATAGGCACGATTCAGGAAGTCTGTTGAATGACCAAAGATGAAACTTTTTTTCAGGATTACATTACAATGGTCTAAAGACATTTTTTCAGAGAAAAAAACACTGCATCTGTTCATACACTCATAAACTCATAATTTTCCGTTTTTCAAAACCGTGGAAATCCACAAAATAAAAAGGTACATTTTACAATAAATCAGATATGTCTTGGAATTACCTAAAAAACAGCGACAACGTTTCATTATATGCTATGTTATTTAAACTATATATTTTATAAGAAATACCATAGTATATACGTAGGCGTTTTTTTCATTTAACGTCAAATTTTTAGTATAATTTAATGATCGATATTAATTTTAACTATCGCGAAATCGACTTATGTCTTTTGTTATTTTGAACATTTTCCAGTAACTATAGGTACATCATACATGCGAAGTGAATTTAGTTGGCTCACTATAGTAGGCTGGGGACACCCGTCTAGCTCGAAGGATAAACGAGCATAAGTCTTGTTTTAAAAGTACCTAGTTTAAAAAGAACAGTTCGATTTTGTTGGTTGCCTAGAAAAAACTTAAAACATAAAAGGAACATAAAGGGGAAATGCAAGCTTAACCATTTTTTTGAGGGTTGCTCCCAAACGTTGGGCCCTCGATTTATGTGGAAAAACAATATATTTGTTTTGATCCCCTATATCACCCAATTTATTTTCTACATAATTTTTCTTATTGCGGAAAGGTGCTTTATTACATTGATTGAGATTTCGCTTGGCAAGAGGACATTGTTTTTTAGCCATTCTGTTTTCTATATTTGCTTATAGACATTGAATTGTTCCTGATTTGTCCATGCTTATGATTTATAAAGACGAAGTGGGAATATGATACTAAATATGTTTTTATTATTTATAGGATCACCTAAACAGCGAATATTCTACAGGTAAAAAATCATCGAAGAGTTCCACTCCACGTTCTGCAACAACACCCACAAAAAATAAATCTTTCACAAGAGTCGCAAAATCTCCAAATCCAAAAAGTCCAGAAACTCCCACGTCTACCGCCGATAAGAAAAGTATTTTCCTCGCGCCGAATATCAAATCATTAAATAACATTTTCTAGAAGTTCCTATGAACAAAATTCAAGTCGGTTCGGCTCCGTCTCCAAACTTAAAAGTAGTGAAATCGAAAATAGGATCTCTAGAAAATGCAACGCACAAACCGGGCGGAGGAAATATCAAAATCGAGAGTAAAAAGATAGATTTTTCAACAACATCATCAAGAGTTACGGCAAAAAATGACACTTATTTACCTGGAGGAGGTGATAAAAAGGTTGCGATAGTATCTTATTTATAACCGCATTGCGAATTTAATCAACTTTTATTCCAGATTCAGCAACAAAAACTGAATTGGAGTGCTAAATCGAAAGTGGGTTCTTTGGAGAATACAACTCATAAACCTAAAGGGGGCGATAAGAAAATAGATATTGTTAAGTTAGATTTTAAGGAAAACGCGAAATCAAAAGTTGGTTCCAAGGATAATATTAAACATGTACCCGGAGGAGGCGATGTTAAGGTAGGTAAATTATCACAGCTAGTAGTATCTCACTGAAAATATCCTCCTAAGTGTGTTTGAACGTGAACATGAAAACCCTTTGCAAATAATAGTTTCTGCAGAGATTTAGACAAAGTACAAGTTTCCTGATGGTCATTCTTTTGTTATGAGAGTAAACCAACAAAGGTACATTTGGAATGAAAACATTACTCACCATAATTTTCAAAATAAAGGCCGATTTATAAACTTTGTCGTCTGCGTTCGCGCTGGCAGTTCGTAGTTCACCGAAGATATTGACCATTGGAAAAAGAGTAGGTACCCATTTGGCGCGCAAATTAATGTCCTGTCAAATTGCTCGTTTTGGCTTGTGAAGCCAGTCTTTTATATATGCTCATTTATCATAAATCTTTCACAGAAATAATTCTTGTCCCTTGCATGAACAAACTGTAAACTAAAAATCGCTTAACCGAAATAAGCTCTGCAACGACGGACGCGAACAGCGAACGCCAACGCGAACGTAAAGTTTATAAATCGGCCTTAACGATTATTTTATTGGTTTACATGTGTGTAGGTTATTCCTTTGAAATAAATGTACAAATTTAAAATTTTGATAATAATATGAGTAGGTACGTAATAAATTGCATCAAGTGAAACGGCAATTCGGTACTCACATGGCTAAAGGTACCTTATCCTTATCCTTATTCCCTTATTATGTACTCTTACCTTATAAACAGATATGTACCTGGGTACCTTATTCGATTTTTGAAAAATTATGAATAACAAGTCCAATCACTTTAATCATTTTGAAAGTAGTGGTTCGACTGATAAGTTGACTTTCGACAAAATTGGTATGATTTAAATATGATTATGAACGTTACTAATTGATAATTGGGACGGTAGAACGGAAGCAATTGTTCTCGCGTCGCGTCGCAATGGCTTCGCACCGTAATGGCTTTGCGCCGAAAGAGCTTCGCGTCAAAACGGCGACGCCGAAACGGCCCATTTCGTGCAGCGGTATTCAAAGAAGGTTAATTTACAGAGTGTAATTCAAAACCAGACCCAGACAATGAGACTATAGCTAATGATTTGGAACAATTTACCCAATGATAAACGTAGGAAGATGACGAACGCTCACTTTTAATTCAATCGTCAAAATAAAACTTGAAGTTACCATGAACAATATTTGTTTGGGGAACAGAAATTAAGAGAAAATAAACGCACTTTACGCATTTATTAATAGCGTCGTATAGGATCTCAACCTTCCCAACGTCTAATTTTGATAAGTTTACTGCAATAAAATCGATATACATATCTTCTCAGAGACTGAAGGTTTCATGTTAGCAATGCAAGATCCGGTTATATTAACACACGCAATTATAACAAACACACAACATAAAGACAAAACACTGACACATGGCATGATTATTGTCCACTTTGTTCACAAATCCCCGACAAATCAGAAACAGTCCAACGCATAATAGCGACAAAAATCTCCGTACATCTTTCATTCCCATTAATAATTGAAATCTATCGCTTTGTTTAGTCTGAATCTGAACACAAACTGGAAGAAATTAGAAGAGATGTGAGTAAACATATTATGGTCACAAAAAATCACAATAAAATTTCTACTTTCACGTAGTCTACACAATTACGTAGGCAGAGACATTTGCACTTTGCATCTTTACTGCAACACTTGTTGGTTAGTTGCTATAAATATGTATTTTTTTAACAGATTGAAACAAAAAAAGTGGATATTAAAGTTCAAAGTAAAATTGGATCGTTGGATAACATAAAACACAAACCGGGGGGTGGAGATAAGAAAATATATGACGATAAAGGATATTTACGTCAAATGTCCGCCCATTCCAACGCTTCCTTGGACGGATCACAGGTACGTCTCTACTTCCACCCACCCTTATTATTAGGAACCAGATTCTGATTCTATATGCATTATTTTCAGAATGTTGATTACTTATATACATTCTATTAGTTTTCCATTCATACCATTTTATCGTAGGACAGTAAGGTAAAACAGTTAAGTGAGCGCAAAGTTTACTAACAACTTCTTTGTATTTGAGACTAAAAAGTAAACACTTGCCTAAACATTTTTCTGTACGCACTCAAACAACCAATTGTGCTTGTATGCAGAGCTGGGATGATTACTCAAAAAAAGTATTCAAATACCGATTACAAATTACTTTGTCATAAAAGTACTTATTTAATTACAGTAATTGATCACCTACTTCAGAGTTTGTATTCGATTACTGATTACAATTGCAATGTATTACCTAATTTAGTATTGTAATTACAATTACTTTTTTATTATACCTGAATCACCATCTCCGTTTTAAACACTCAAATGCGTGCGAAAAAAGGCCTTTAAAGGGGTAGTATACCCAAAGTCAAAAAAATTGTAGAAGAAAATCTAAGAACAAAATTTCAAACCGGAGTTTTCTACGATGAGTAGTTTTCAAATTATTAATGATGAAAGTTTGAAAGACAGAACATGTGACGTCATCCCGACATCGTGGGTGCGGCGGCAAGGATCCAAGCAGTCCAAACGTGTTAGTTCTTTCATATTCTAGTTCGCTTTCCTTTGAAAAAAACAAGAAAACCTTACTGAAGTATCATCCGAACATATATCCTCATATAAATTTCTATACCCAGCTCAGATTGGATACCTATGCTTTCAGTAAGCGGTATTGGTTTCATTTGATTCAGTTCTTCTGTTTGATTGTGGCATATGTTTGATGTTGAACTGGTTTCTCCACTACGAAGTTGATCGTTTATAAGCAATCAGACACAATCTTACTTTCTTAGATAAGTTGACTGACGTTTGTATTAACACGTCAAACGTCATCGAATCCATATATTGCTAAAGCGCGCCACCGACCCATTTGTCGGGATGACGTCACAACGACCGTTTTTTACATTCGACACCTTACCATTTAATAACGAAACGGCGTAGCGACTTGCGGTTTTCACCGTTACTCTTAGATATTTTTAATCTATCTTTAGACGAAAACATGAAATTTGGGTATACTGCCCCTTTAAAACACACGTGCTTTAAAGTTGCTAAGTAACGATACTTCAAGTATGACTTTTGAAACTGTGATGTGGATGAAATAAAAAATCCTCTTAGGTCGCTTTCTGTAAATGCAGAAAGAACATTTCTTTGGCTTTTGTAGGTACCTATCCTTTGGTTGAAGCTTTTACAAACGCGCGTAATTTAGGGTATGCTTCTAAATCTGTTCCACTTTTTAGTCCCGGCAATAAGTGAAGTTTTGAATGAATGCACCAAAAGATAGAAGATTTAAATACCTTTGACATTTCCTTCATACAGGGTGATTCCTATAGTACCTGCCACCGTTTGGGAGCGTATAGGGGGTGCCTAGGGGAGTATTTTGATATAGGACACTTGGGGTCGGAAATCTAAAATAAGGGCGCCAGAACCAAATTTATCTTCTGGAATTTCACGCCTGTATGTAGGCAACCAAACCGACCGACGTTTCGCGCGGAGCGATGCAGAGCGAGTTAGCGCGAGGAAGCGACATGGGAGGGAAGGAGGGAAAACGACAGTCAAAAGCAATAACGTTTACAAGTGTTCAACGTGACCACCGTTGTTCTCAATGCACTTCCTACATCTAGCCAACTATTATTATACTATTGCCATAGTGTTTATTCACTTGATACGCGTCGTTGCAGACGGGATTTAAACGTGGGTTTAAACAAAATTCTGATCAAGTGTCAGCCACACATCGCCGCCTGAGATCGCTCCGTGTGCACCGCCGGCCGGTTGGGTTGCCTACCTACAGGCGCGAAATTCCAGAAGGTAAATTTGGCTCTGGCACCCTTATTTTAGATTTCCGACCCCAAGTGTGCTATATCAAAATACTCCCCTACGCACCAACTACACGCTCCCAAACGGTGGCAGGTACTATAGGAATCACCCTGTATATGCTAGCATTGTCGATGCATTTAAGACTTTATTCGTAAGTAACTTCCTATTCATCCATGGAAACAACTTTTCATATTCTTTATAATAGGCTTTTTCTACAATCGATATCCAAAGTAGGCATTTGCGCTCGTATTTGACAACGCAAACGTCATCTTTTTCGAGGAATGTCACTTTGTCGCTTATAAGCGACAAAATAGAAAAAACGCTCGCTCTCCCAATTATTAACTATAAATCAAATATGCATTGCTCAGAGTATCCAACGAGTAAATGACATCTTTCATTTGGGCATAAGATTAAAATGATTTGAGTGAAAAATTTAAATTTTTGGAAATATGTGAACTGCTCGATTGTAGAAAAAGCCTTGTGTGTAATTCGAGCGCAAATTGATTGTCGATTTCAAGAGATTGCCGCGCTCCTTCGTCGCGCGTCAACTGTCTCTTTCAATCGACAATATATCATTTTGCGCTCTTAACACACAAATAGCTATTACTGGATTTGGATTTTACACCTACCAACGTTTGTTTAGATTTTACAAGCGATTTAATGGACGATGTAATGTATTATCTTTTTCAACGGAAATCGTTTTATTTACAAAGATGATGATGATTATAAGCAAACGTCAAGTAACATTTCCATGGCAATCGTGAAATTTCGAACACCCAGCCCACTTAATTAAACATGTATTCGAGTATAACGTCAATATGACTTCATTGTATTTCCTATTTTTAAATTATACTGCAGGGATAATAAAAAATACTATAAGATACACGTGTATAATTGGTCTTTAAAGCACTTGCAACGTTAAAGGCACTCCGCTTTGCGTCGTGCTCTTAAACTCGTTGCGCGTGCTTTAAAGACTTGATTATACACTTGTATCTTAATATACTATTATTTTTAAACTTCGCTAGGCCTAGATCTTACATCCGCACGTACTTATCTACCTATATTTTTAGCGCATTTTAGCAAATTTATTTGTAAAAAGGTAGCTTCGACAACATCTTATTGATGGTGGAGTTAACACTGGCTGATTTGATCTGATCTGCCACATAAAAATGCGCTAAAGGCCCTTCGACGTCACACACGATGACTTTGATATGTAAATCGATATGAGAAAATATTTATACCTATTTTATATTTTCTCATATCGATTACCATTCGCCCCCATTTTGTGAACTTCAATTCCAACGTTATGGACGACACTCATTTGATATGTAAATTTTTTTAACGTTAACTAATTTTTTGATTTTCATCGTTATTTTAAAGATATTTCGATAAAACCAGATATTTCTTAAACATTTAAAGATGTTTAGTAACCGATGCACTTGGAAGTCGAAATTGCAATTTATGTACATGGTACACCGCATTTTTACTAAATAAACTTGTTAGAGATAGGGGAAATCACACAGTAGGTACTTCATCGTGCAATAGAATAAACTAATAAAGTAGTATATTATATACCAAGGGACTTAAGTGTGTGTTTTAATCCCGAGGGTGCAGATAGTTGAGCGCAACAAGCACCCGAGGGATTAGGATGCAATTTAGTCCTGTGAAAGAATAAATTTGTTTGATTGTAAGATCAATATACCTGACAATGTCAAATTGTGACCGTATAACGATAAATAATGTCAGTTTGATTTAAAGATTCTAGTTTAATTTAAAACTACGGCGTATTAATGATCGTTTAAAACCCTGAAGAACAAGGTAGGTATAAGGAAACCAAAACTAACTACCTTCTAAATTCAAAAAGATATATGCAAACCGGCATAATAAGAGTAAAATATGCTGCAAGAATAAAAATGTACATATAGATAAATGTAACCATTAATCATTAAATTGTGTTTGATATAAGTAATTCAGTGTGTGCTGCCACTTTTTGTTCAGCGTCGGGTTTTTCACCCTCCGGGAGAAAAAGTGACGCTTTAGTCCCTTTTAAATGATTGACAAAACACGTTGATTTAGTCCATGGAGTAAAAAAAAAACCAATAAATACAACAGTCATTGAGTTAGATATCTGAATTGCTCTATTGTAATCGAACGAATCTAGGAAAAAAAATCCAATGAAAAAAAAACTACGGAAAAAAAATCCAGGAAAAAAGAGGCACGGAAAAAAAACCAGCGGAAAAATAAGCCAGGTAAAAAAAGTCAGCGGAAACAAAATCCAGGAAAAAACAGTCAGGAAAAAAGAATGTATATTAAATTAAAGGAACAGTGTTCTTTTCTGGCTTAATTTTCTAAATTATATTGTAGGCAATTATCAGGATTGTTACTTAACGATGGGTTAATGCATTCTTTTCTTCATCCTCTTACTTGCATTCTTCAAATGCTTGTAAAATATCTTTTTTGCCTTTGTCTTAAGTAACGTACGTAAGTAGTTTCTTGCGTTTTTACGAATTAACGTTATTTCTTATTAAAAATAGATGATGTTACCATCAAGGGTAACTTTGTCAAATGTAAACTACCTCTACCTATCTCTTACAGTTCCCGAGATCCCCATGGTGGCCTTTGAATTTGAATCACCCTGTATAGTTCAATTATTACACATTACACTAAACTGACTAAATTAATACTAATATACTAAAATGCACCACAACTGAAAACTTGCAGAGACGACTAAACACCCTTTGCGTAGAATACAGAGACGGGGCCCGAACTATGGAAGATTTCATTTTAGCCGTAGGTCATACTATTCGATTTACATAGTTCATTGAAACTATTATACTTCATTTCTTTATACATATTTTGTATTGTCAACAGTACGCCCTGGCCCTAGTTGTTATTAAAACTTATTATATTTTGCATTTATTGTGTTTTTTTTTACGTAACGCTATCACAGGTTTAGGTACTTCCCTTTTTCTCATACAGATTTTTCCGTAGATGTTTTTCCGTTTTTTCCTTGGATGGTAAATCCTGTACTTTTTCCATAGATTAATTTTCCATGGATTATTTTTCCATGGATTATGTTTCCATGGATTATTATTCTATGGATTATACTTCCGGTGGATTTTTGTTCCGTAGGATTTTTTTTCCGTGGCTGTTTTTTCCTGGATTTTTTTTCCGTAGTTTTTTTTTCATTGGATTTTTTTTCCGCTGACGTAATCGAACAATGGTTACCCTACATCCGTGAATACTACGAAGGCGTAGAACGGACAAGGTAGATCAAATTATAATAATCTCGAGAAAAAAGTCGGGATTTTTATTTATGACTACAATTTTATTACAAAACACGATTACCAGTAAACAGAGTAATTAAATTAAAGTTACAATTGCAGTACTTTAAAAGTATTTACACAAAAAGAAATTCAATACTGTAATCAAATACAATTTTGTACCTATTCGAATACTTCCCAGCTCTGCTTGGAGGTGTATTGTTTTGGTTATTAATAGTAATAATAATTAACTGGTGTGCTTAATTTATTACCAACGTTATAAAATGGAGACTCGGCTCATATAACCTACAGTACCTATAAAGAAGTAGGTAGTAAATATCATATACGTAAAGGTGGGTGTGATTAGTTTGATGGGATTAGGCTTTTATTAAAGAAAAGATGGAAAAAGTATTAATATTGTACCTATACGCAGATTAAGTACCCATCTACCAGCGGACTTTGTTCTTAATGAAGAGAAAGTTAGAAAGTGCTAAACCTGTTGATCCTGCTCGTCGGAGCAGTGCATTTTTTCGTGTTCACAACGAAATGGGTTAAAAGGGCCAGACTAAACGATCACCAAATTTAGTTCCTGTGTATAACATTTGGTTCGACTGATAAGTTGACTTTCGACAAAAATGGCATGATTTAAATATGATTATGAACGTTAATAATTCATAATCGGGACGAAGAAATTTTAATTGCAACGGTGTTTCGCTTTTGAAAAATACTTCTTATCGACATTCGTTTCTTAATACAGTGCGTTATCTCTTGTATTTGGCGAGATACGAAAAATTTGTGAAATATAATTTTATATGTGACATTACGATCTATCCGATCGCATATTCAAACTTTCGGTGTCACTTCCGGTTTGACCGGAAATATTTTTTCAAATGCAATGCCTATATTTTTACGATACCTATTTCAAAAGAGTAATCAATTTGCAGTATGACAACAAAATTTGCATATGGTTGATATACAAAAAAAAATAGAGAAATTAGTGATTCAATATTTAGAAAATTTATAAAATTTAGCATGTCGTGTGCTGTCAGGACGTGCGGTGCCTGTTGCATTACGAAAGAAATGGGATCTGTTATCAATAAAAAAGAAAGCAACCAATATTTGCGTAATGAAGCAGCTCAGGTTGAAGTTCTTGGCCAATTTGCCATAAATCCCTCAATGTCAACATTTATAGTTTTAGTCAATTATAAAATTTTTGTTAAATTGTCTTAATCAATATCGACTTTATTGGTACCACTGGAAAGCATTTTTCAGTAGCTCTCCAACGATGTGTCACAAGTATAGGGTTGCTATTTAGGATTTTTGAAGAGAGAGGGCTGGGGGGTTAAGAAAGGGGTGGGGGGTTGTCACTCATAACGTTACTCTGGTTCCTTCTCGATACCCCCGAAACGGTTTTGCGCGATTTTCAATAACCTCTTTAGTATGGAAATTATGGCCGACTGCAAGTTTTAAAATTGACACGACGTATGTATGTAAATGTTATGTTGTTATACAGCAAATTATTGCTCTTTTGAAATATCGTAAAAATATAGGTATATTGCATTTGAAAAACGATTTCCGGTCAAACCGGAAGTTTGAATATGCGCTCGCCAAATAAAATAGATATTTCTTTCTTCAAACGCAATGTACGAATATATATTTTTTTGTCACTCTACTTTCATTCTGGATCCCACCTATACTTCCACTTTCCACATAACATGTAGTAAATACAAGTATCGCAAGTAACAATGCGTGAAATCGATATCCATTACCGATAAATAAAAGCGCAACTGTAATGTAGATTTTGACTTTGGATGCACAATTAAGTCCTAATATTAGTACGATACGTAGAAAATTCGTTTTGTAGTTGAAAATTTTTCAACTTTTTGCGAATATTCGGATTTCATACAAAACATCCGAAATTGGTATCTATGAAAACTAGGCTTTATCGCCGTGCGTTTAGAAGTGACTACTTATATCGGCCGTATAATCGTTTTGTATATGTGCACACTACTTGAACACTTTTATTGCTAAAATTGACCATCTCCCTCTGAGTATCAAGTATCAACCAACGCCACTCTTTTAGGTAGTGTTACTAGTGTCTTCAGGAAAGGGACGTTTTCCTTGATAAACTGGTATTAATGAAATATATATTTAATAAACTACTTAATTTTATTGTGCATGATCGCAATAGCTTCAACTACTGCACATTAGTGCTTTGTAATAGATAAATTATTTTTACTAGAACTCTTCCCAAGCGGATGTGAGAGAGCCAGTGTCAGATGAGAATCTCAACAGACAGCACTAATATCAACATTTTATACCACCAAAAAAGAAAAATATGTTTGTTTAAAATACCAAAATATAGGTGGAATCTCTTTCGCCAGTTTTGAGACCGAACGAACAAAACTGTTTGCGTAAAGAAATCATTTTCACACAGAACAATTTTCTGGATAAATGTATTAAATCAGTATAGAGTGTATGCCTATACAAAATGTTTTTATTTAACATTGCATGTAAACAATAAACATAGTATAGAGTTATATTTGTAAAATTTTTAATGAAAGTATAGTATGTAAAGTATTTGTAATTCACTTTTGTAGTCACTGTAACTATAGCGAAGTATATTATCTACACCAAGGCACGAAGTTGTCCACTTTTTGGTTACCTACACTGAGTGTTTTAAAAAAGAGCTGCAACGCACAAAACGAAAGTAAGTTCGTTTGGCTCTCTTTACAATCACTCAACACGTATTTGTAGATAACATTAGTTTAAATGATATTAAAAAAGAAGTTAAGTTTGTTTGTAAATCACGAATATGTAGATCACTTTTTACGTTCAACCGAAATGTCTGGGAAATATCATCATGATGTGTGCTAATACTAAACGCGTGTTTTTTTTAATTTCAAACATTGTCGATTTGGTAGTTTTTAATTATTATCGATGTATTTAATGAAAAGTATTCAAAAATATATGTACTAACTTGTAGATTTGACTTTTTTTGCCATATACACTTAGGTTATAATGAAACACTAGCGATGCGGCACTATGTAGCTTCAATGCTTCACGTAAGTATTCTTTGTGCAAATATATTTAATTGTACAGAAGGCAGATGCCATTAATTAAATAATTTTTTCAGAAAAAAAAATTACGACCTTTATCACTCGAATTGGCGTCCCCAGCAGTCTCTTCTCCTGTGCAGCAGAAAGTAAAAATCTTGGACGAAGTTGAAGTGTATGAGATTACACATCCTGAGGCCGCTAATTTTGGTTGTAGTAGTTCACGCGGCAAACGATCGCCTATAAGTAATTCCCGGCCCCCATGGCGTTATTAAGGATACCTATAAGTTGAGAGGAAGTTAGATGACAAGTAGTTAAAAGTTAGTTACCTTTTTGTCCAAAAATTATTTATTGAAAGTGGTTCTGTGTTTATTATAATATCATGTTGTGTATTAGATGGTAGATGCATTTTGCATTGATAACCTTTTTAATATTTCTCACCTCTAATACATTATGTATCGCTTCACTTATATAATCACACAATATATGCTCTATTCCGTATTTTTTCTTTACTTGTCTGCCACCAGAAAACGTAGGTTCGTATTTCATGCAGCTAACCTTCCTTGTTATTCAAATTGACGAGAAAGATTGAAAGGTGCTTCTGCATAATCAAGCCCCCGCCCCCCTCAAGTACATTCCAACACACGGACGGACTGCCAGACGGAAGTAAGGACAAAACACTAGTAATCTTGTATTTTCATTTTTAAAACGGGGCCACACACATCAGTGGTTTGAAAGTACAAAATTGGCATACGAATAAGATAATACAACTCTGGTGATTGCTCTACCATTTGCGATTCGGTTTTTTAGCGGATCTTCAGGTTGTTTTCGAGAGAATGATGTTGTTCTTTCTGAGAGAAGCAGGGGCGGACTGGGTACTTACAGGCCAGGTGGAATTGCATAGGTTACGGGTCATTAAAGTATTGGTGTAACGAAGATGGCGGGGGGGGGGGCTGTGGTTCATCACAAAAACATTTTTAACTTCACTCTCTTGTCGAAATTCTAGATATTATTTTAATTAGGATTTTAAATGAAATCTTTAATTCAACAAAAACGAATTCATTATTACTTCCCACGCATTCCGGTCATTCCATTAACTATAGTGACCAGTGTACATGGTAAAAGTGTAAACCCAACTAGAGACATTCACGTCCAAAACACTGCAATGCATCGTTTGACAGCCGATTGTGTAATAATATTGGGATACCGAAGTGGTCTTGCCAACGAAGTAAAGCGGTCACCAGCGATCGCCGCCACCATCACAAGCACTGAAGCACAAAGTTTACCACAGTACATTCCAACACCCAACTTCGAAGTGGCGACATCATTAAATCATCCGGTAGATGTTCTGACGACTTAAATGAAAAAAGCAACTTTTAATTTCAGTGTGTGCAACGCTTATTTGTATGTCGGCAATTACAATCGATCATTTAGCCGGAAACAGAGGAAGGTCATTTATTACCCCAATGCTATACCTAGGTAGGTACCTTCCTGACAAACGCGCGAGTAGTAATAAGGAATGGTACGTGACGCTAATAAGCCCCCCAGGTACGATCATGAAATTGATAAAAATGGACAGAGGGCACCTTAATAACACGTTTAGAATAAAAAAATTTGCGGAAGAAGGCCTAAATTTTCCACAATCTTCATTAAAAGTTCACTTCATTTTCTGGAAATCTGGACCTTCTCCTTCACGTAGCCCCAAAGAAAACAATCTGTCGCTGTTAAATCGCATGAGCGAGGCGGCCAAGCTGGCTGATGATTTCGAGAGATTAGGGGGCCAGGCGGCGATTTAGAATTTTGGTAATATACCTCGATATATTTTAACACGTTGCTCTGTTGTATAGCGTTCCATTGTGACTGTCAACTAAATTGTACTACATTCTACTGCTCAAATGTTTAATTTGGTGACAAAAAATGGAAACGTTCAATTACAGCAAGCATTTAACTTCCTGCGTTCCCGATGGGCGACCCTGATGTATAACTACATGTGATTGCTAGGCCAACTGTCGTGGCATTGTCTTGGTCTTGGCAACTTCTTCCAGCTGCAAGAATTTTTGTTTGGACATGTCGAATTCCGACCTCATTATGCACGTTTCAATTTGCTTACTTAAATAGCGATCATCAGGCATTTCATAAAGATCAATTGAGCAATACATACCTGGAATACAGAGTGTTTACGCACCATAGGGATTCCAATGTTAATGTCTTTATATCGAAATATTTTCTCCTCTAATTAATTTAAGGCAAAGTTGTAAATAGGTTTCTTGTAGCTTGAAAAATTCTGCATGTCCTCATTTATTATGTTCAATTCAAATCAGTGTGCTAGCCCCTCATCGTGTCCAGTTATGACCTACCTAAGATGAGCAGAAGGCACACCATGATAATTCGCAGGTTACGGATGGGAGACACCAGATTAACACATGGCCATCTAATGGAAGCTAAAGACCCGCATGTGAGCATTGCAACTTACACAGTCCTGACAGTAAAGCACATCCTTATATGGACTGCCCAAAATACGCGGACATTAGAAAACGACACGACCTAAAACCAGAGCTTAGAGAAGTTCTAACAAATAGTTTCCAGAACGTTATCAATTTCCTTAAAGATGCTAATCTGTAGGTATAATTATATATAGTCTAATGTAAAATGTAAATTTTTCGTCAATTTTCATTTTCTGTTCATTTTTGTGTTTTGTAACTTACTGTTCTAAATTAATTACTTATAACATGTGCCAATGGCCTATGGTTGTCGAGGCACTCAAACCAAATAAAAAAATAAAAAATTAGCAAATGCCAGAAGAGCGTTTTATGACAGCTTAGCAAATTATTTAACCGCGAATGGTGACTTATTTGAGCATTTTTTAAATAAACTGTTTTGTGATCTCCTAGTTATTTGATAATTTGAAAGTTTTTGATAAAAAAGGAAATTATCCCGGAGCGAGTTTTCCGAAGGTTTTCACTATTTAGGGTGAATGGTATTTGTAGGCGAGATTTCGTAGACGAATTTCCGGAGCAAACTTTCGGCGGAGGATTAAAAAAATGAAATCAGTATATAAAATCTATATTTGATGATGAAAGATGATCTCCGGAATAACAATAGAGTGGATAACGGCTTATAAAATATGAGGTGGATGATACCTACTTTGTGAAGAAAGAAAAAAAACTGCTAAAGATAATGCATTCTATGACTAATGATGGATACCTACTCGTACTCGGATTGAACTACGAACCAAATTTAGATTAGCAGAGTTACTTATCTTACAAAAATGTGTACTTGAAAATCCCAACCTATTCTATTTTGAAACACAAGCACGCGTTGGCTTGGAATAATCAGGTCAGAAAATAGAGTTCAAGTAACGCCATCTACTTTAATAAAACCTCTGAAAATGAAAGCTCGGGGCCCCATTTCTCGCCCAACGTGCAAGAAGCCAAGTTTGCAGACTCATCACATATACAATGGTATGTGTATAATTTTTTTTATATTGCACCTACAGACATTTAATTTGCTTTAGGCGGACCTCAGCGCGCGTGATGTAGAAAGTGAGTACTTATTTATGTTATATTTCCTTTTTTCCAATTTTATTTGATCTGATCATTTAGGGTGTCTATTTTTAGCCCGTGCGCGCTTATAAGGCGCGTGCTAAAAATATCGAAATGTAATATATAGGTAATACTTCTTACATTACAGGGGCGGAATTTGTATTCTCCATTTATGACTTTGAAGGAAACGGCACCTGCGATGCCGTGAATTTAGGTGACATGCTACGCGCCCTTAACCAAAATCCCACTTTAGCACTCATTGAGAAATTGGGCGGAACGAAAAAGAAAAGTACACAATTATCTTGGGCCATCAATATTTAAATAAACATATTCGTTGTTACAGATGAGAAAAAAATGAAATTAGACGAATTTCTCCCAATTTATAGTCAGGTAAAAAAAGAAAAGGAACAAGGAACTTTCGAAGATTTCTTGGAGTGCCTGAAACTGTACGATAAAGAAGAAAATGGCACAATGATGGCTGCAGAACTTGGACACATTTTACTTTCTCTCGGTGAGGGCCTAACAGATGATGAATGCAAAGAATTACTCGATGACTGCATGGGAGAACCGGACGAAGACGGATTTGTGCCATTTGAACGTAAGTAATCTATACACGCACTTCTCTATGTAAAATATCAAAATGTGAACGAGCCGATGAAATTTTTAGCATTTCTTAAGAAGATGATGGCGTAATCGGTACCTTTGTTGTAAGTAAAAAATTCTTATACGGTCGCTCGCTTCGCACTTCGTTTACCTTCTCTTTCACTTGACGCATTTTGCTTTAGCATTTTTTCACGATGCTCAGATCTAACTGGAATTGTATTTTTAGCTCAACTTACATCATGGAGTGTACCTGCCGAAAAAGAAACATTCAAACAATTCAACCTAGAGGGACGTTGTTACCGTCTTTTTCCTCCGTCTGTTACCTTAATTTTAAAGGACAAATCCATTATTTTTACGTTATCATGGAAAATATTAATGGCGTTAATTGTATTACATATTAATAATAAAATGTATAAATTCGACGTTGCATTAGTGTCAAAATAGCCTACGCTAAAAACAGATCGTGACCCACTCACGCACGCACGCATACGTTGGCAGAGGTACATACCGGGTGGTGCACGGTAAGTAGGAACATAGGGAAATTAGTTTTATGCAATATCCTGCCCTCCTGTACATTTTACAGAAATAACTGCAGAGTTGTTCAGAATTAAAAGGTGCATACAAAACTGTTTTTACATGTTTTATTAAGCTTTTGGTATACCCGCAAATTTAACAATAAAATTCAAAATTCCTGTTATTAGTATGCATTAGCCATGACTTTTGTTGTTTTATGAATTGCTACGAATAACAGAAATGTTGAAATTTATTTTTAAAAGTTTTGTATGCACCTTTTAAATCTGAACACCTTTAAACTCTACAGTTTTTTCTGTAAAACTGTACTGGACATCGAGGATACCAAATAGAACGACATAGCGTCTTTCACAGTTAAGTTCAGGGTATACCACCCGCAGATTTATAAAGTTGCATATTATGTTGAAGGCTGGTGCGAAGAAACTAAGAAAACATTGGGAGATCAGATAAAAGATCTCATTTGTTCTAAATGTGCAAACAGATAGGTAATTACCACACAAAATGGAGATATACTCAAACTACACTGAAAAATTCATACTAGAGATTTGGTCGCCCAAACTTTGTAAAACACTAAAAAAGAATTCAAGCGTTACGGTATTACATATCACATTTTAATTTTCTCCATTACAAAATTGAAAAGCTCACCATATTTATAACTCTCGCCAGGAAAGACTGCCGGTCACAGAACACTTGATCCCGATCTACAATCTGTGTTTTTCGTAAGGTGCTAGCGACTTCCGGGATAGTATCGTGTCAATGTTGAACGAAAAGACTTTTTGTTCAACATTAGCACGATCCTATTCCAGAAGTCGCTCGCATCTTAATAAAAACAAAGATTGTAAATCGACACAAGGTGTGCTGTGACCGGCAATCTTTCCTGGCGAGAGTTATATGTAGATGATGTCATAGATTTAAATTAAAACAAAATATACCTAGGCGCAACAACCATTTCATACTTACTTAATTATTTTGATCGGAAAATAAATAAAATATTAGCAATGCAATATAAGTATTATTTTTAATCGAGTTCAATTAGATACCTACATTAAAAAGTGGGGAAAGTAACTAAATAAGTAGGTTATAGTAGGTAGATACTTACCGTCCTCAGTAAAAAAAATGTTATTCAAACACGGATTATATAGGAATTTGATCAAACAGTACTTAATGGAAACTCGTAATATAACGATGTATACACATTTTAATGCAATTTCAAATACATAATCAAAAAAAAGGTGAAATGTCGCTTCTAAAAGTCCAGCTAATGTCTTACACGTAGTTTACCTGTAAGTTCATCTGACCATGATTATAGTGGGAAGTAGTTCGTCTTTTGATGGTTATATAATACGTACTTTGTTTTGGATCACGTCCGTTCGCACATCTTCTTGAGAAATGCTGAAACGAAGTGAATTAAAACTATTTGCATGAATCATTACCAGTTTGATTTGATTTTAAAGCTAGTGGCAAATTTCGCTTACGGGCGTACTCAATTTGACCCTCGTCATCTTCTTCCCCCATGCAATCTTCAAATAAGGTGTCCACTTCCGCTTCCGATAATTTTTCACCTACAAATGTGTATAGAAATAAAGTAAATAATAAAATTCAAATTATCAACCTAACGCCATAAGTGCGTGATGAAGTTCCGCCACCATCATTTTACCGTCTTCCGCTTTATCATACAATTTCAGGCATTCAATGAAGTCCTCGTAACATCCTTGATCCTTTTTTTCTTTCTTACAATCACTAAATATCGGTAAAAATTCTTCAAATTTGAATTTTTTTTCACCTGCATTATTGAAGCTCTGTTTCTGATACTTGGCAAGTTTGTGAAGTTTACGTACCTTTCTTTTTAGTAGCTCCCAACTTTTCCAAAGATTCCAGGCTGGGGTTTAACTGAAGGGCACGTAGAACTTTTCCTAACATGGTTCCATCCAAAACGCCATCATCCGCATATATGTCAAAGGCAAACTCTGCGTCTAAATTATGATGTCAAAAGAAATTATACCAAAGTCAAAAACCAAATTACCTTCAATTTCTCTCTCTTTAAGATCTGCCTGCAATTAAATATAACTACAATATAGTATATTACGTCGTCATAAGGTTGCAACAGAGCGAATTACAGGTGAGTACAAAAATTAATTAAAAACGGGCACCTAAACACCACTCACCATTTTGTAGGAATGATTGAATGACAACTGGACAATTGAATACCTGCAGCGTTAAAGGTACTTATAGACTCTTAATTATACGCATTGCACCAGTCTAAAAGCGTAACGGAAGAGAGTAGAGGGAAATTTCTAATTATCGACACGTCCCAACAACAGATTGAAATTTGAGATCACCTCAATGCCAAATATGTATGCGTACGGGTTAACTTTTAATCAAGGATAGTTATTTATGTATTAAGTGCAGTACGAGAACGTTTATGCCCTCCCGAGGGCGACACGCTTACAACAAGCCCTCGGGCCAGTTGTAAGTCGTCCGAGGGTATACATCAAGTAATACCCGTGGTACATACAAACTTTTTATGTCATAGGTACTAGCGGTTATAGATAATTGTAAGAAATATTAGATTCAATTTAGGACGAGTGGGGGTAGTCTGTGAACGCCGCTATGTTTAGGGGACAGCAATTGCCGATTTCAACAAGCGAATTGGGGCGTCCAAAGTGAGTTGCGGGGGACATAAACGCGGTCTCTCCGGCATGGGGCGCTGGATCGTCCAACAATAGGAGCGAAATCATTACCGAATGGGCCGAGACGCCGATTATAATACAGGTTCGAGATCGATTTATGAGCAGGGTACGCGCCGATAAATTGTCGATGTTACCTTCTGCTCACAAAGGCTACTCGCCTATAAAGGTTGGGAAGAAGGATTGTGAAACGTTAAGCGATCCTAAATATATAGCGTGGGAGTGTAGGTTGGGGTGGCTACGCAATCGGGTGCCAGTACAAGCCATAATAAACTTTAGAGGGTGGAATTTTGGTGCTATCCGAGGTGTGGAGGGATACATATGGATATGATTTGTTCAGGGACATTAGCGGCCTACTAGGTAGTTATAATCACTAGGGATTATGGGTTCTGCTCTATGGGTTGGAAGTCTGGTGCCCAGCGATGTAGTGGGGGGCGGCCAAAGCTAGAGTGGAGCAGGTGACGCGGCTGTTGGCCGTGAAGGTTTGCAGCGCATACCGCACCGTTAACCTGGAAGATGTGATGGTAGTCGCAGGACTAACCTCGGCGCGATTGTAGGATGATTCGCCCCCGAAAATTCGCCCCTGAAAATTCGCCCCCGGTATATTCGCCCCCAAGAAAACTTGCCCCCAAGTAAATTCGCCCCCGGACTATTCGCCTCCGTAAGATTCGCCCCAGGAAATTCGCCCCGGAAAACTCGCCCCCAAGAAAACTCGCCCCCGGACTATTCGCCTCCGTAAGATTCGCCCCAGAAAGATTCGCCCCGGAAAATTCGCCCCCGGCAAGTTCGTTCCCGACAAATTCGCTTCTGAAAGATTCGCCCCCGGTGATTCCGCTCCCGTAGGATTCGCCCCATAAGATTTATTAATCCTCAGAGGTAACAGGGCCAGCAGTTCATAAAATGAATTTTGGTTAATTTTTTTTTTTGTAATAACTGGTATACCTAAATAAAGGGGGTAGAATACTAGCACTCAAATACCTGTTAACTAAAATATGAATAGGTAATTAAGATAAGGATGAATAAAGTAAGGGTGATTTGCAAAGGAGGGCTCCCAGACAACAAAGCGCATGCAGTTTTTGAATGTCCTCGATGGCATGGGGAAAGAGAGAAGCTAAACAGCAACATCGGCGAAGTGGTTACCCCAGACAACATCATAGGAATAATGTGCGAAGACATCACAAAATGGGACATAATTAAGAGTTACTGCTGCAATATAATTAACGTCAGAGAACGGGAAGGCAGATAACACCGAGAAAAGTGATAAAGACTCGCCATCAGAAGAATGCTCACGTGATACCTGATGGCGATGTTCTTCTTTAATATGGGATTGGGAGAAGGGTTTTAGTGGGGGCAGGTCCCACACTCCCCCTGCATAGATTTATGGTTCAACAGCAGGGGGGTGCGTTAGGCATTTCCCAATTCCCAGTTGAAATTAAAAAAAAAAAAAAAGGTTAGGTTAGGTTAGGTTAGGTTAGGTTAGGTTAGGTTAGGTTAGGTTAGGTTAGGTTAGGTTAGGTTAGTCGCTAGCGAAGTTTCGAGGCGAACGGACGCGTTTTCGCGAGCTCCGGAGCGTTTTAAATTAGTGGCGTTGAGTTTTTGTGCGGCAAATTTGCGAGTGGTACCGTTGGATGCGCGCTTAAAAACCGAATCCAACGGAGCAAAAATTCCGTGGATCGGACCAGTGGTTCGGGAGTTACAAATTTTTTAAGTTTTCTTTAAGCTTATTTTGGAAAACCCGTTATCAATTGGGACCTCGTGGCAGTGAAATTGGTAACCGAGAGGGCGATAACATCAGGGAGACTATCAGAAGGTAGGACTAGGTGCAAGGAGTCCAACCCGCACCGGGACGCCCTTATCGGCCCACGCCTTTAGGTGCTACCGGCCTATCAAATTTTCGGCGATAGCGACAGATAGGCGTTTGGCGGCGGAAGGGGGGGCGGTAACGGGCCGGGACAAAATTCGGCGGATACGGCTTGAAAAGACGAGTATTTGGACACCCCACACGAGGGGGTAACGACGACCCCTACGCACGGGGGTGGTAGCAGCCACGTGTTTTGGGGGTGCGGAAGGAGGGCTGCGGTGTGCCTGGAGTGATTGCGGTAGCCTAGTACAGGTAGGCGTGAACACGTGTAGTGTTTTTCAGCGTTATCGCGTCGCACGTGTGGGCGCGATAGCGTTATCTGTTTTGTGCGTGTCAGGAACAGATAGGGTGCTAGACGGTGAACGAGTGTTCGGATCGGATCGGGACAAAGTGCGTGAGGTTCGGGGTGAAAACCCGCGTCTTTCGACACCCCATTCGGGGGGGTGGGAGCAACCCCTGCGCGTCGCGTTAACGGGGGCGTAGGACTTTTGTATATAGTAGATTAGTTGGGCGTAAGACCATCCGCGAGGTGAACTTTTGTAAATATTAGTTAGGTTTAGCTAGGATTTGGACGAATTGTGCGGGGTAAATAGGACTCTTGGGCACTTCGTGCATTTATTAGAATTAGGGATAGTTCGTGTACATAGTAGGGTAGTGTGGACGCTTTTGCGCCAAGATGAGCGGATCGGAGGGATACGCGTTTGGGGAGGGCCGACCGAAGGTTCTACGGACGCCACCACCGGGGCAATATGCTAGCGGCGGTGGAAACAAAGGGGACGAATACAGGAGCGACGAGGTGGTGCCTGAAACACCTCTAGCAGGACCTGTCAGGAGACCCAGTAGTAGGAAGAGGAATGACAGTTCCTCGACCGACGAGGAGACTGTCCAGCTTGTGAGGCCCAAAAAACAGAGGCGAAGGGCGGACGAAGAGGAGGAGACGGTTCTGGTGTCCCCCAGGTCGGCCGCTACCGACTTGGGTGACATCAGAAAGATGCAGACTGAGGAGTCGATGATGGAAGGCGACGTAAGGCTGGCCATCGACGAGGCGATGGGATTTATTCGTGGTTCGACGAATACCAACAAGCGGCTGAAGGAGATGACGTGGAGGATCAGCGAGAAGTTCGCGGCCCTAGAAAACCATAGGACCATGATCGAGCGCAGGTGGAGTTCTTACGTGAGGGCCTTGAAGGTGGCGGCAGTGAAAGGACAAACGGCGGTGGTCAGGGTGCCCCAGGTTGGACCAGTTGTGGTGGCGCCGAGAGCGACGAAGGAGAGCCAGGTACAGACGGCGAGTGAGATGGAGAAAACTGAGGTGACAACCCAGACGAGTCCTCGCAAAACGTACGCGGAAGCGATAGGCCAGGAAGGACCGAAGGCCGGGTCGAGTGGAGAAGCCGCCCTAAGGATTGCTGAGATCAACAGGCAGAGGGCGAAGAACCTCAAGTTCGTAGACCGCGAGACGACAGACGCCGCTGGTACGGAAACGGAGGGGGAGTGGCAGCGGGTAAGGAAAAGAAGACAGAAGAGCAAAGTTGACCCATCGAGCGGCAGCGAGGGAACTACGACAGCGGCAAATGTCAGAAGGAGACCGAGACCGGAGGCGGTGCTGATCAAGCTGAAGGGGGAGAACGGCATGGAGGAAGTGCTGAGACGGGTCAGGAAGGTAGACATGACGGGGGTCAGTACCAGGATAGAAGGCATAACAAAGACACGGACGGGTGATATACTCCTGCGGGTGGAGAGAGGGGCGGGAAAGGCAGCGCCGGTGCTGAATACGATTAAGGCCGCCATTACGGACCGGGAAGTGATGCTCCTTGAGGAGAACTGTAAGCTGGCCGTGCGGGATCTGGACGCCGTGACTACAAAGGAGGAAGTGCTCGAGGCCATACTGAGAGTGGAGCCGAAGGCTAGGTGTCGGATGAAGACGATGGTGGAAACCGAGAGAGGGCAGATGGTGGCGTATGTTTTCGTCGACCGGAAAACGGCGGATGCGATCACTAGAGCAGGTTTCCTCAGGGTTGGCCTGACGTCGTGCAGGGTGAGAGTGCTGGCGGAGCAGGCGCGATGCATAAGATGTTGGGAAGTAGGGCACATAGCGGCAAAGTGTACGGGCGTGGATAGGAGCCGCATGTGTTTTAAGTGCGGGAAGGCGGGGCACCAGGTCAGGGAGTGCGCGGGTGAAAACGAATGTTTTGTGTGTGAGGGAGTTCAGCCGGGTACTGGCAAGGGACATAGGGCGTACACGACGGGGTGCCCGCACGACAAGAGACGGGTGGGGGTGGCGCCAAACCCCGTAGTGAAGGAGGTGACGCTTGTGAGTGAAGGCGAGGATGCACAAGAGGAAGGACGGCAAATAGACTACGCACGTAATGATTAAGGTTCTCCAGATCAATCTTAATAATAGTAGAGTGGCCTTGGACATGGCGGGGATAGTAGCAAGAGAAGTGGGGGCGGAGGTACTTGTGTTCTCGGAGGTAGGACCGGACACTAGGGGGATGCGTGTGTTCAGGGACGTGACAGGTGCGGCAGGGATAATGGTGACAGGTGGAGTGATTGTGGACAAAGTTGGACAGGGTGTGGGATATGTGTGGGCGTTAGTCGGGGGTATTTATGTTTACAGCGTGTACCTACCTCCTAACGATGCAATAGCGCAGTTAGAGGGACGGCTGGACGATCTTGGGGAGATCATTAGGATTAATGGACGTGGCAGGGCTATAGTGGCAGGGGACGTCAATGCTGCATCCCCCATGTGGGGAGCACCACGTACGAATGTCAGGGGAGAGATTGTCGAGGAATGGGCCTGGTCGTTAGGTTTGGTGTGCGTGAATAAGGGAAACGTGCCCACATTCCAGGGAAGAGGCAAAGGGACAATTATTGATATCACGCTGATATCGGACGAGATGAGTCACTTAGTGACGGAGTGGCTAGTGTTAGATGTGGACTCAATGAGCGATCACAACTACATAGTGTGGGGGTTTAGAAGTGATACAGGGACAGTAGTCGAGCAGGTGCAACGGGCCGATAGTAGCGGACCTTGGAATGCAAGGAGAATTGATCAGGAGCTGCTGGAGGAGAGGCTACTGCAGAGGAAAGCCGCAGGAGGGCAACCATGGGATGACGAGGGGATCGGAAGGCTATTGCAGGAGGTCTGCAGAGAGGTGATGCCTAGGCGCCGCCTGGGCAAAAAGCGGGCGGTCTACTGGTGGTCTGAGGAAATTGCTCTGCAGAGAAGGAAGTGTAATGCGGCGAGGAGAGCTCACCAGAGAATGGTGAGAGCAGGGCGCATGGCGGAGCAGGAAAAAGAAGCCTGGCAAGTGGAAAGAAAAGCACTCAGGGAGATAATAAAGGCCAGCAAGCGTAAGTGCTGGAAACTGCTGTGTGAGGACCTCGACAGAGATATCTGGGGGAAGGGGTACCAGATCGTCACGGGTAAGATCCGGAGGAAAGTAAAAGAAGTGGGATGGACCGACGAGGCTTTTCTCGATACTGTGGGCGGATTGTTTCCCGAACACCCTGAACTGAGACCAGGAGAGGAAGAGGAAGACCCGGAGGGGAGACTAGAAGAGGTGGTGGAAGCTGAGGTGGTTGAGGCGGCAAAGACGTTACCAAACGAGAAGGCGCCAGGACCGGACGGGGTGCCTGCGCGAGTGGTTAAGGCGGCGGCTACGACCATACCGGAGGCTTGGGTGTCCGTTATCAATAATGCGATTGAAAGGGGGGTCTACCCAGCCCGCTGGAAAGAGAGCACACTGGTGTTATTACCTAAAAGTGGTGGGGGGCACAGGCCTATCTGCCTGACGGACTTCGCGGGGAAGGTAGTAGAGAAAGTTGTGAAGAGGAGGTTGGAGGAGGTTATAGAACCCAAGCTGAGCCCTGCGCAATACGGCTTTAGGAAGGGGAGGTCGACTGTCAAGGCCCTTAAGGCGATTATCAAGCAGGTGGCGGAAGCAAACGACGGAAGTTGGAGAACTCGAGAAGTTTGTCTGGTGGCATCCTTGGATGTGAGAAATGCCTTTAACTCCGCATCACGGGAGGCTATTGTGGAGGCGCTGTGCGGTTTCGGGGTGCCGTGGCAGTTGGTGAGGCTGGTGCGAAGTTATTTGACAGGTAGAGTGGTGAGGGCGGTGAAACCGTCCGGAGAATTGCACGAGTTTGTGAATAGCGCGGGAGTGCCGCAGGGGTCGGTGTTGGGGCCCCTGCTGTGGAATGCAATGTATAACGGGGTGTTAGATGGGATACAGGAAAGTGGGGGGGTAATGGTTGCCTTTGCCGACGATCTGACGGTAATTGTGCGCGATAGGGAGCTGGAGAGGGCGAAACAGAAGATGAGTAGAGCCATAGAGAGGGTGGGAAGATGGATGGCAGGAAGGGGACTACAACTGGTGCCTCAGAAAACCAAATTGGCGTTGCTTACGGGCAAGAGGCGGATACCGGAGGTTAGTTTGGAGGTCCTGGGACAGACGATTACATCCGAGGGCAAGATTAAGGTGCTGGGGGTGTGGATCGACAAAAATTTGTCATTCATCCCTCACGCACGGGAAGCAAGTGCGAAGGCCATGAGACTATACGGGGCGCTGAGTAAAATAATGCCAAATACCGGAGGGGTCCGGGCAAGCAAAAGAAGGGTGATGGCGTCGGCGGTCATGTGCGGACTGTTAGTATGCGGCCGAAAGGCATGGCAGGCGGCAACGAACGTGGGCCGAGGTGCGATGGCCATCATCGCAACCGGGCGATCAGGCTGCGGGGCAGTCCGATATTGTAGCGCATATAGGACGGTGCAGGCCGACGACGTCATGGTGGTGGCTGGGATCTGTCCGGCGGAGGTCGCGGTGGAGGCGAGGGCAAAGAGGTGGGACAAAGAAAAGGTGTACGCGGAGTGGCAGGCGAGGGGGGAAAGGAGAAAATCATGGACGAAGACACTCATCCCGGAAGTGCGGGAGGGGTGCGAGAGGGGACACGGAGAGGTGGGATATTACGTAACGCAGTTTTTGACCGGACACGGGGAAAACAAAGTCTACTTGAAGAGAATGAAGAAGAGAGAGGACGACAGGTGCGAGGATTGCGGAGAATTAGACGTGCCGGGCCACGCGGTTTTGAGGTGCGTGCGCTGGGAGAGAGAGAGAGTGGCGGTAGAGATAGCGATCGGGGAGCGATTGGAAGAGACAAATGTGGTGAGGATAATGCTGAGGGAGAGCGAGAAGTGGGAGGCCGTGGCGAGGCTGGTACAGAACAGCGGTAGGACGAGGGAGAGAGAAGCCCGAGATCGGGAGCGAGGGCGGCGGTAACATCGCAGGCGTCTACCATTAGGCGCCGGCCGGCCATGGCAGCGAAGAATGCCGGAAGGTGATACCCGGCCATGGCATACCTGGCAGAGGAAAGGGTTTTAGGGGGTAACCCGTAAGGGAGTCCCCCACGCCCCCCGCTAAGACCGCAAGCGGGGGTAGTCCATTAAGGATTTCCTAAACCTCTATAAAAAAAAAAAAAAAAAAAAAAAAAAAAAAAAAAAAAAAAAAAAAGGTTTAGGTTTAGGTTAGGTTAGGTTAGGTTAGGTTAGGTAGAGGAGTGGTTAATGCGGCGAGGAGAGCTCACCAGAGAATGGTGAGAGCAGGGCGCATGGCGGGGCAGGAAAAAGAAGCCTGGCAAGTGGAAAGAAAAGCACTCAGGGAGATAATAAAGGCCAGCAAGCGTAAGTGCTGGAAACTGCTGTGTGAGGACCTCGACAGAGATATCTGGGGGAAGGGGTACCAGATCGTCACGGGTAAGATCCGGAGGAAAGTAAAAGAAGTGGGATGGACCGACGAGGCTTTTCTCGATACTGTGGGCGGATTGTTTCCCGAACACCCTGAACTGAGACCAGGAGAGGAAGAGGAAGACCCGGAGGGGAGACTAGAAGAGGTGGTGGAAGCTGAGGTGGTTGAGGCGGCAAAGACGTTACCAAACGAGAAGGCGCCAGGACCGGACGGGGTGCCTGCGCGAGTGGTTAAGGCGGCGGCTACGACCATACCGGAGGCTTGGGTGTCCGTTATCAATAATGCGATTGAAAGGGGGGTCTACCCAGCCCGCTGGAAAGAGAGCACACTGGTGTTATTGCCTAAAAGTGGTGGGGGGCACAGGCCTATCTGCCTGACGGACTTCGCGGGGAAGGTAGTAGAGAAAGTTGTTAAGAGGAGGTTGGAGGAGGTTATAGAACCCAAGCTGAGCCCTGCGCAATACGGCTTTAGGAAGGGGAGATCGACTGTCAAGGCCCTTAAGGCGATTATCAAGCAGGTGGCGGAAGCAAACGACGGAAGTTGGAGAACTCGAGAAGTTTGTCTGGTGGCATCCTTGGATGTGAGGAATGCCTTTAACTCCGCATCACGGGAGGCTATTGTGGAGGCGCTGTACGGTTTCGGGGTGCCGTGGCAGTTGGTGAGGCTGGTGCGAAGTTATTTGACAGGTAGAGTGGTGAGGGCGGTGAAACCGTCCGGAGAATTGCACGAGTTTGTGAATAGCGCGGGAGTGCCGCAGGGGTCGGTGTTGGGGCCCCTGCTGTGGAATGCAATGTATAACGGGGTGTTAGATGGGATACAGGAAAGTGGGGTGGTAATGGTTGCCTTTGCCGACGATCTGACGGTAATTGTGCGCGATAGGGAGCTGGAGAGGGCGAAACAGAAGATGAGTAGAGCCATAGAGAGGGTGGGAAGATGGATGGCAGGTAGGGGACTACAACTGGTGCCTCAGAAAACCAAATTGGCGTTGCTTACGGGCAAGAGGCGGATACCGGAGGTTAGTTTGGAGGTCCTGGGACAGACGATTACATCCGAGGGCAAGATTAAGGTGCTGGGGGTGTGGATCGACAAAAATTTGTCATTCATCCCTCACGCACGGGAAGCAAGTGCGAAGGCCATGAGACTATACGGGGCGCTGAGTAAAATAATGCCAAATACCGGAGGGGTCCGGGCAAGCAAAAGAAGGGTGATGGCGTCGGCGGTCATGTCCGGACTGTTGTATGCGGCCGAGGCATGGCAGGCGGCAACGAAGTGGGCGAGTGCGATGGCCATCATGAACCGGGTGATCAGGCTGCTGGCAGTCCGGATATGTAGCGCATATAGGACGGTGCAGGCCGACGACGTCATGGTGGTGGCTGGGATTCCCCCCGCGGAAGTACTCTGTAACGGCAGAGCGAACGGGTGGAGCGAGGCGAGGAGAACGGAGGAGTGGCAGTCACTTTGGCGGACGAGAGTGTCATGGACGAAGACACTGATACCGGACCTGACAGAATGGAAGGATAGAAGCCACGGGGAAGTGGATTACCACCTCACGCAGCTGTTAACGGGGCACGGCGAAAACGGGGTGTTCCTTGCCAAGATCGGCAAGAGAGTGGACGAAAGGTGCCGAGATTGCGGACAGCGAGACCATCAGGGGCACGCAGCGTTTGAGTGTCAGAGATGGGCGGCGGAGAGGGCGGTGATGGAAACCGAGGTGGGAGTGCGACTAGGGCCACACAACCTAATAAGCACGATGCTGCGAGACGAGGCGAGTTGGGGCGCGATAGCGCGGTACTGGCGGGTAGTGTGTAGTGCGAGAGAGAGGGACTCGTGGAGTAGGACATAGTGCGGGGAGAGTGACACATAAGTGTGAAAGGCAAAGACACAAGGCTTAAATCTAGGTGGCGAACAACGGCCACCGGACCATCCTCGGCCGCGAAGAATGCCAACAGGCGATACCCGGCCGAGCCACCAGGTCATAGAGAGAGGAAAGGGTTTTAGTGGGTAAACCTTCCTAGATGGAAGGGAGTCCTACACACCCCCCGCTATAGAGCCAAGCGGGGAAGCCTATAAAAGGTTTCCCGAACCTCAATAAAAAAAAAAAAAAAAAAAGGTTAGGTTAGGTTAGGTTAGGTTAGGTTAGGTTAGGTTAGGTTAGGTTAGGTTAGGTTAGGTTAGGTTAGGTTAGGTTAGGTTAGGATAGGTTAGGTTAGGTTAGGTTAGGTTAGGTTAGGTTAGGTTAGGTTAGGTTAGGTTAGGTTAGGTTAGGTTAGGTTAGGTAAGGTTAGGTTAGGTTAGGTTAGGTTAGGTTAGGTTAGGTTAGGTTAGGTTAGGTTAGGTTAGGTTAGGTTAGGTTAGGTTAGGTTAGGTTAGGTAGGTTAGGTTAGGTTAGGTTAGGTTAGGTTAGGTTAGGTTAGGTTAGGTTAGGTTAGGTTAGGTTAGGTTAGGTTAGGTTAGGTTAGGTTAGGTTAGGTAGGTTAGGTTAGGTTAGGTTAGGTTAGGTTAGGTTAGGTTAGGTTAGGTTAGGTTAGGTTAGGTTAGGTTAGGTTAGGTTAGGTTAGGTTAGGTAAGGTTAGGTTAGGTTAGGTTAGGTTAGGTTAGGTTAGGTTAGGTTAGGTTAGGTTAGGTTAGGTTAGGTTAGGTTAGGTTAGGTTAGGTTAGGTTAGGTTACGTTAGGTTAGGTTAGGTTAGGTTAGGTTAGGTTAGGTTAGGTTAGGTTAGGTTAGGTTAGGTTAGGTTAGGTTAGGTTAGGTCAGGTTAGGTTAGGTTAGGTTAGGTTAGGTTAGGTTAGGTTAGGTTAGGTTAGGTTAGGTTAGGTTAGGTTAGGTTAGGTTAGGTTAGTCGCTAGCGAAGTTTCGAGGCGAACGGACGCGTTTTCGCGAGCTCCGGAGCGTTTTAAATTAGTGGCGTTGAGTTTTTGTGCGGCAAATTTGCGAGTGGTACCGTTGGATGCGCGCTTAAAAACCGAATCCAACGGAGCAAAAATTCCGTGGATCGGACCAGTGGTTCGGGAGTTACAAATTTTTAAGTTTTCTTTAAGCTTATTTTGGAAAACCCGTTATCAATTGGGACCTCGTGGCAGTGAAATTGGTAACCGAGAGGGCGATAACATCAGGGAGACTATCAGAAGGTAGGACTAGGTGCAAGGAGTCCAACCCGCACCGGGACGCCCTTATCGGCCCACGCCTTTAGGTGCTACCGGCCTATCAAATTTTCGGCGATAGCGACAGATAGGCGTTTGGCGGCGGAAGGGGGGGCGGTAACGGGCCGGGACAAAATTCGGCGGATACGGCTTGAAAAGACGAGTATTTGGACACCCCACACGAGGGGGTAACGACGACCCCTACGCACGGGGGTGGTAGCAGCCACGTGTTTTGGGGGTGCGGAAGGAGGGCTGCGGTGTGCCTGGAGTGATTGCGGTAGCCTAGTACAGGTAGGCGTGAACACGTGTAGTGTTTTTCAGCGTTATCGCGTCGCACGTGTGGGCGCGATAGCGTTATCTGTTTTGTGCGTGTCAGGAACAGATAGGGTGCTAGACGGTGAACGAGTGTTCGGATCGGATCGGGACAAAGTGCGTGAGGTTCGGGGTGAAAACCCGCGTCTTTCGACACCCCATTCGGGGGGGTGGGAGCAACCCCTGCGCGTCGCGTTAACGGGGGCGTAGGACTTTTGTATATAGTAGATTAGTTGGGCGTAAGACCATCCGCGAGGTGAACTTTTGTAAATATTAGTTAGGTTTAGCTAGGATTTGGACGAATTGTGCGGGGTAAATAGGACTCTTGGGCACTTCGTGCATTTATTAGAATTAGGGATAGTTCGTGTACATAGTAGGGTAGTGTGGACGCTTTTGCGCCAAGATGAGCGGATCGGAGGGATACGCGTTTGGGGAGGGCCGACCGAAGGTTCTACGGACGCCACCACCGGGGCAATATGCTAGCGGCGGTGGAAACAAAGGGGACGAATACAGGAGCGACGAGGTGGTGCCTGAAACACCTCTAGCAGGACCTGTCAGGAGACCCAGTAGTAGGAAGAGGAATGACAGTTCCTCGACCGACGAGGAGACTGTCCAGCTCGCGAGGCCCAAAAAACAGAGGCGAAGGGCGGACGAAGAGGAGGAGACGGTTCTGGTGTCCCCCAGGTCGGCCGCTACCGACTTGGGTGACATCAGAAAGATGCAGACTGAGGAGTCGATGATGGAAGGCGACGTAAGGCTGGCCATCGACGAGGCGATGGGATTTATTCGTGGTTCGACGAATACCAACAAGCGGCTGAAGGAGATGACGTGGAGGATCAGCGAGAAGTTCGCGGCCCTAGAAAACCATAGGACCATGATCGAGCGCAGGTGGAGTTCTTACGTGAGGGCCTTGAAGGTGGCGGCAGTGAAAGGACAAACGGCGGTGGTCAGGGTGCCCCAGGTTGGACCAGTTGTGGTGGCGCCGAGAGCGACGAAGGAGAGCCAGGTACAGACGGCGAGTGAGATGGAGAAAACTGAGGTGACAACCCAGACGAGTCCTCACAAAACGTACGCGGAAGCGATAGGCCAGGAAGGACCGAAGGCCGGGTCGAGTGGAGAAGCCGCCCTAAGGATTGCTGAGATCAACAGGCAGAGGGCGAAGAACCTCAAGTTCGTAGACCGAGAGACGACAGACGCCGCTGGTACGGAAACGGAGGGGGAGTGGCAGCGGGTAAGGAAAAGAAGACAGAAGAGCAAAGTTGACCCATCGAGCGGCAGCGAGGGAACTACG
>NW_022171126.1:0-22014 GCF_008802855.1 Photinus pyralis | reverse complement strand
ACCGCTCAGCGTACGCTCGTCGTGCAGCTCGTGCGTTACCATTTGCCAATCCGTACATGAAGTGCATGTCCGCGTATTCCGTGTTAGTAAAACGTGCCATACTGTTTATTCACTTGATACGCGTCGTTGCAGACGGGATTTCGTGGGTTTAAACAAAATTCTGATCAAGTGTCAGCCACACATCGCCGCCTGAGATCGCTCCGTGGGCACCGCCGGCCGGTTGGGTTGCCTACCTACAGGCGCGAAATTCCAGAAGGTAAATTTGGCTCTGGCACCCTTATTTTAGATTTCCGACCCCAAGTGTCCTATACGAGGTCCTATATCAAAATACTCCCCTACGCACCACCTACACGCTCCCAAACGGTGGCAGGTACTATAGGAATCACCCTGTATAAAGTGCCTTTTTTTGAAAATTTCTATTCAACTTGTTCACTCCAAATCTACACATAACATTTTTTAATTTTGTTATCACTTATTGGGTTTGATAAGAAATACGCTCGGCTCCGGCGGCTTCGCCGCCTCGCCTCGCTCTGATTTGTGACGGTCCATAGCTCGGCTACGCCTCGCACTGTTCACTGTTCTACAAAGACAATTACTCAGTTTCAGTGTTGGTGTGGTAAGAAAATGATATTGATCAGACTGATTGGACATTTTTTTTTGAATTTATGAGGAATATTTTTGTTTTTTAGAAACATCACTATGCAAAGTTTTTTGAAAATTTCGATTCAACTTGTTGACTCCAGTTCCTAACATAAATGCATATAAAACACAAATGGTAATACTTATTGGTTTTGAGATATCCGTTCGGCTCCGGAATTGGTGTGAAAAAAAGTGTAATGTGTTATTGGGCATTGGTAAATGTCGTTTGCCACTGTGGACGTAGAGAGACGAGTCTAAGGGAGGGCCAGAGTTATGCCGAACTCGCCTTCGGCTCGCTCGGCATTGGTATACAAGACGCGTGTGTTAAGAATCGAAAGTCTTTGGTTATTTTACTTGGTTGGGGAAACGGTTAAAAAGAATTTTTGTTTGAATTTGTATTTCGAAGAAAGTTAAAAAAATAGCTTAAATCTACAAATAACCTAATGTCCACCGCTGCTTCGTCACATTCGATTTAGCTTCATTTATAATTTTTGTTTGAATTTGTCTTTCAAAAAATCTACAAATAACCTAACGTCCCAAGCTGTTTGGTGCCACACTCTTCATATTCAGTTTTTTTTAAATTTGTATTTTAAAGAAGTATATATAAAATATGTAGGTATAGGTTCAATGTTCAACAACGACAATTTCTCAGTTTCAGTTATGGCGTGGTAAGAACATGATACTAATCAGACTGATTTGATAATTTTTTTGAATTTATGAGTAATATTTTTGTTTTTTTTTTTGGAAACAACACCTATACAAAGTGATTTTTCTAATCAACCTGTTGAATACAAATCTGCACATAATTGTACATAAGATTTTTAGTTTCGATAACACTTTTTGGTTTTGAGGGTACATCCGCTCGGCTCCGGCGGCTTCGCCGCCTCGCCTCACTCTGATTCGTAACGGTCCGTAGCTCGGCTTCGCCTCGCACTGTTTTCTGTTCAACAAAGATAATTTCTCAGTTTCCGTTTTGGTGTGGTAAGAAAATGCTATTAAGCAGACTGATATTTTTTTGAATTTGTGAGGAATATTGTTTATGAAAACATCACTTATACAAAGTGATTTTTTTGAAAATTTCTATTCAACTTGTTGAATCCAGATCTGCACAGATTTTAAATGTTGTTGTCAATTTTTGGTTTTGATGAGACATACGCCCTGATTTGTAACGGTCCATAGCTCGGCTTCGCCTTGCGCTGTTCACTGTTCCACAAAGACAATTTTTCAGTTTCAGTTTTCGTAATGTAAGAGACTGATATTGAGCAGACTGAATTGACAATTTTTTTGGACACATCACCTATATAAACTGCCTTTTTTTGAAAATTTCTATTCAACTTGTTCAATCCAAATCTACACATAAGATTTTTTAATTTTGTTATCACTTATTGGGTTTGATGAGAGATACGCTCGGCTCCGGCGGCTTTGCCGCCTCGCCTCGCTCTGATTTGTGACGGTCCATAGCTCGGCTTCGCCTCGCACTGTTCACTGTTCTACAAAGACAATTTCTCAGTTTTGGTAATTTTCAAAAAATTTCGTCCGCAGGTATAACAATAATAATAATAATTATCGTATATCGAATCCCGATCGCCTTCCGATCGGTCCCCTCCAATAGAGAACTAAATATGCTATAATTTTCCCATTGTAAGTACATACCTACGAATTACCGTTTAAAAATTATAAAAGAAACTTGGCAAACACGCGACATAATCGTTTTTTTTTTAGAAAAAAATTTCCAGAACCTTTATTTTTCAATCGATTCGGACGGGGAGCGGTGCATACGATAGCTAATAATTCGAGCTAAATATTCCCCATTGAACGTACCCGTCTGGCAAGTCTCTTAAAAAAGTTATAACCGAAAAACTCACGCGTCTATGTCACCCTTAACTTAAAAAGCATTCAGATGACTTCCAATTTCAAAATATACCCAAAACGCAACCGGCCACGTATACATTAAGTCTTCCGCAGTAACTTTTCCATTGTAACATTATAACTATTCTCGTTCCTTTTAATTAAAATAATTAATACAAAAAATTGTGACATTAAAGAAAAAAAAACTGCGCGCGTTCGGATTCGAACGCCGATCGTCCAATTCAAACTGCAACCCGTTTACCTTTGCGCCACGTCGACTTTCGTTTATAATACTTTTAAACCACTATATAAGTACGTCGAAAATACGTAAATTAGCAAATTATTTAAACGCATTTTATTTACTCCACACTTATTCGAAGCACTTTTAAAGTTTATAATAGTCAATTTCGAACACTTACCGTTCATTTTAATACGTTAATTTCGGTTTAAGAGCACTTTTAAAACTTGACGGAATCCGTTTGACAGTTAACCGACACGCAAACTTTATCACTTAATTTCGAACACAAATCGATCACGCACCGTCCCGAAACCGATTTTAACACATTCCTCGTAGTTTTCTCGAATTTTTGAGACCTCTACCGAAATTCTCCGTCCTAAATTAAGCTCGCAATTAATTAAAAAGCGGTTAGCGCGCGTTCGGCAATCTTCGGCGCTTAATGTAGGCGAAAAACAATTCGAAGCGGTCACGTGACTTTTGCAGACCGTCGGGAGAAAATTTACCACGGCGCCGTCGTCCGAGTTACCTCCTCGAGGTAAACGGAAAAAGAAAGAGAAAACTTGCCCGCAGGTATCGAATCCGATTTCGAGCCCGTATCTCTTCGCCGGAACGCGCTATTCAAAATCTCCGGTTTTTCACCTCTCACCCCCCTCCGGGGGGTGGTAGGGCGACCCGCGACCCCTCGTCTCGTAGATCTCGTCGAGATCTACAATCGCGCAATTGTACGTTTTGCTCTAACTCTAACGGTTCGGCCGGTAGAAGGCGTCAAAGTTGGAAAATGCGGAAAACCACCTTTTCGAGAGAGGCCCTCCGGGTCGCGCGGTTCCCAAACGGGACCATAGAATTGAATCGCACCCCGGCACAAATACGCTCCTCGACGTCGGCCAAGACCTCAAAAAAACCCTATAGGATCTTTGACTTAGTTTTCGAGTTACGAATTTTTTTCTAAAATTTTCAATTTTTTCGCTTCTTATGGCAGCTACCCCGACGGGTGCCGCGGGAATTTCCTTAACCCCACCGAAAGTCGCGCCAACTATCTAAACTCCCCGAACCGGCGTCTCGACTCCGTAACTCGAACCGTATGGAAACGGCAAATTTTTATTCGCGCCCGCGCACCTCGAAGACGATGCTCCCCAGCCGCCCAGCGAATTTTCCCAGGTCCCAAATTCTCAGAATCGATGCGAAATCGCTTAAAAAGCTTACGATAAAATTTTCACAAAATCGGTAGTACAATTAATTAAATTAAAAATGAAAATCGAGTAAACGGTTGAGTTCCTTATTTAAGGATCGAAAAACCGAAGCTTCGCTTCGGTTTTTCGATCCTCTTTAACTAGATAGGTCCTTACGGACCTATCGGCGCCGTTTAATTAACGTACGCCTTTTTTTGTTGTTTACCGTATAGAATTTTTTTTTAATTTTTTTAAAAAATTTTTTATATTTTTTTTAGATTATTATATTATTTTTTTGTTTCTTTATGTGGTTTACGGCTTGTCAATTTTTTTAAATTTTTTATTTATTTTTTTATTTTTCTTATTTTTTTTGTTATGTTTTTGCTTAATGGTTGTTACAATTTTCTAAAACGGGAAAAGAAATTTAATTCGGTTCAAAAAAGCATCGATATGTCAATGGTCAATCTCATTACATAGGTTGGTAAAAATGCTTCGCATTTTAAGACTGCGCTAGAGTGAGTATATTTTGCAGATATCGCCGAAAGGAGGGGTATTATACGTTTGTGTATTAATTTTTGGAGATGTAATCTATGTTCGGCGCAATACGATTTTTGCACAATTTAATTAGATGAACCTACCTACCGCGCACTTTTCATTTTACCACACTACTGCAAGAAATGGTCTAAAATGATTTATGTTTTTCGTTTGTCAGATGTCAACACGCACTATGAGGTTTGAACAAAGACAATTTGAAATTTTGAAAAAATGGTCAATTTACTCTGCTCAATGTAATTTTCATACTGTACCAAAACTGAAACTGAGAAATTATCTTTGTTGAACAGTGAACAGTGCGAGGCGAAGCCGAGCTATGGACCGTAACAAATCGGAGCGAGGCGAGTATGTCTCATCATACCCAAAAAGTGTTCGCAAAATTAGAAAAACTTATCTTGTCGAATCCCGGTCTGCACATAAGATTTTTTAATTTTGGGAACACTTTTTGGTTTTGATGAGACATATGTACGCTGGGCTCCGGCGGCTCTCGCCTCGCTCTGATTTGTAACGGTGCATATCTCGGCTGCGTCTCGCACTGTTCGCTGTTCAACAAAGACAATTCCTCAGTTTCCGTTTTGGTGTGGTAAGAAAATGCTAGTAAGCAGACTGAATTGATATTTTTTTGAATTTGTGAGGAATATTGTTTATGAAAACATCACCTATACAAAGTGACTTTTTTGAAAATTTCTCTTCAACTTGTTGCATCCAGATCTGCACATAATTCACATAAGATTTTAAATACTGTTATCACTTTTTGGTTTTGATGAAACATACGCTCGACTCCGGCGGCTTCGCCGGCTTCGCCGCCTCGCCTCACTCTGATTTGTCGCGGTCCATAGCTCGGCTTCGCCTCGCACTGATCACTGTTCCACAAAGACAATTTCTTAGTTTCAGTTCTGGTAATGTAAGAACATAATATTGAGCGGACTGAATTGACAATTTTTTTGAATTTGGGAAGAATATATTTGTTTTTTTGAAACATTTTTTTGAAAATTTCTATTCAGCTTGTTCAATCCAAATTTGCACATAAGATTTTTTAAATTTTATTATCATTTTTTGGGTTTGATGACAAATACGCTCGGCTCCGGCCGCCTCGCCTCGCTCTGATTTGTAACGGTTCATGGCTCGGCTTCACCTCGCACTGTTCACTGTTCTACAAAGACAATTATTCAGTTTCAGTGTTGGTGTGGTAAGAAAATGATATTGATCAGACTGATTGGACATTTTTTTTTGAATTTATGAGGAATATTTTTGTTTTTTGGAAACATCGCTATGCAAAGTTTTTGGAAAATTTCGATTCAACTTGTTGACTCCAGTTCCTAACATAAATGCACATAAAACACAAATGGTAATACTTATTGGTTTTGAGGAGATATCCGTTCGGCCTAGGAATTGGTGTGAAAAAAAGTGTAATGTGTTATTGGGCATTGGTAAATGTCGTTTGCCACTGTGGACGTAGAGAGACGAGTCTAAGGGAGGGCCAGAGTTATGCCGAACTCGCCTTCGGCTCGCTCGGCATTGGTGTACAGGACGCGTGTGTTAAGAATCGAAAGTCTTTGGTTATTTTATTTGGTTGGGGAAACGGTTAAAAAGAATTTTTTTTGAATTTGTATTTCGAAAAAAGTTAAAAAAATAGCTTAAATCTACAAATAACCTAATGTCCACCGCTGCTTGGTGTCACGAATTCGATTTAGCTTCATTTATAATTTTTGTTTGAATTTGTCTTTTAAAAAGTTAAAAAAAGTTTTCTTAATTCTACAAATAACCTAATATCCACCGCTGCTTGGTGTCATATTCGATTTAGCTTCATTTATAATTTTTGTTTAAATTTGTCTTTTAAAAAGTTAAAAAAAAATTTCTTAATTCTACAAATAACCTAATATCCACCGCTGCTTGGTGTCACATTCGATTTAGCTTCATTTATAATTTTTGTTTGAATTTGTCTTTCAAAAAAGTTAAAAAAAATTTTTTTTAATCTACAAATAACCTAACGTCCCAAGCTGTTTGGTGCCACACTCTTCATTTTCAGTTTTTTTTAAATTTGTATTTTAAAGAAGTATATATAAAATATGTAGGTATAAAAAAGCCTCGCACTGTTCAGTGTTCAACAGCGACAATTTCTCAGTTATGGCGTGGTAAGTACATGATACTAAGCAGACTGATTTGATAATTTTTTTGAATTTGTGAGTAATATTTTTGTTTTTTTTTGGAAACAACACCTATACAAAGTGATTTTTCTACTCAACCTGTTGAATACAAATCTGCACATAATTGTACATATGATTTTTAGTTTCGATAACACTTTTTGGTTTTGAGGATACATCCACTCGGCTCCGGCGGCTTCGCCGCCTCGCCTCACTCTGATTCGTAACGGTCCGTAGCTCGGCTTCGCCTCGCACTGTTTTCTGTTCAACAAAGATAATTTCTCAGTTTCAGTTTTGGTGTGGTAAGAAAATGCTATTAAGCAGACTGATATTTTTTTGAATTTGTGAGGAATATTGTTTATGAAAACATCACCTATACAAAGTGATTTTTTTGAAAATTTCTATTCAACTTGTTGAATCCAGATCTGCACAGATTTTAAATGTTGTTGTCAATTTTTGGTTTTGATGAGACATACGCTCGGTTCTGGCGGCAAAGCCGCCTCGCCTCGCTCTGATTTGTAACGGTCCATAGCTCGGCTTCGCCTCGCGCTGTTCACTGTTCCACAAAGACAATTTTTCAGTTTCAGTTTTGGTAATATAAGAGACTGATATTGAGCAGACTGAATTGACCTTTTTTTTTGGACACATCACCTATATAAAGTGCCTTTTTTTGAAAATTTCTATTCAACTTGTTTAATCCAATTCTACACATAAGATTTTTTAATTTTGTTATCCTTATCACTTATTGGGTTTGATGAGAGATACGCTCGGCTCCGGCGGCTTTGCCGCCTCGCCTCGCTCTGATTTGTGACGGTCCATAGCTCGGCTACGCCTCGCACTGTTCACTGTTCTACACAGACAATTTCTCAGTTTCAGTTTTGGTAATGTAAGAAAATTATATTGGGCAGACTGAATTGACAATTTTTTTTAATTTGTGAAGAATATTTTTTTTTGAAGCATCGTCAATACAAAGTGACTTTTTTTTATTCCGACCTGTTGTTGAATTTCACAAATTCAGATGTGCATATAATTGCACATAAGATTTTTTAATTTTGATAGCACTTTTTGGTATAAGACATACGCGATTGTACGCACTCATTCTTGCTATCCCCCTAAGCCGCGACGGCGTCCAAGAACGCTTACTGTTTAACTTCCGGAGCGTGAAATCACAAAAACGGGTGTTTCGCGGGGGAGGAATACCCCTCGCGAGATTTCCTGAATTGACAATTTTTTTAATTTGTGAAGATTTTTGAAAACACCTACATAGAGTGCCTTTTTTTTGAAAATTTCTATTCAACTTGTTCAATCCAAATCTGCACATAAGATTTTTTAATTTTGTTATCACTTTTTGGGTTTGATGAGAAATATGCTCGGCTCCGGCGGCTTTGCCGCCTCGCCTCGCTCTGATTTGTAACGGTCCATAGCTCGGCTTCGCCTCGCACTGTTCACTGTTCTACAAAGAAAATTTCTCAGTTTTGGTAATTTTCAAAAAATTTCGTCCGCAGGTATAGCAATTCTAATAATAATTGCGGTTTCCCCATTATCGTATATCGAATCCCGATCGCCTTCCGATCGATCGCCTCCAATAGAGAACTAAATATGCTATAATTTTCCCATTGTAAGTACATACCTACGAATTACCGTTTAAAAATTATAAAAGAAACTTGGCAAACACGCGACATAATCGTTTTTTTTTTAGAAAAAAATTTCCAGAACCTTTATTTTTCAATCGATTCGGACGGGGAGCGGTGCATACGATAGCTAATAATTCGAGCTAAATATTCCCCATTGAACGTACCCGTCTGGCAAGTCTCTTAAAAAAATTATAACCGAAAAACTCACGCGTCTATGTCACCCTTAACTTAAAAAGCATTCGGATGACTTCCAATTTCAAAATATACCCAAAACGCAACCGGCCACGTATACATTAAGTCTTCCGCAATAACTTTTCCATTGTAACATTATAACTATTTTCGTTCCTTTTAATTAAAATAATTAATATAAAAAATTTGTCAAAAAAAGAAAAAAAAACGCGCGCCCGCTCGGGTTCGAACGCGCAATCGTCAAATTGAAAGTCCGAACTGCTTACCACTAAGCTACCGGGACTTTCATTAACACTTCTTTTAAACCACTATAAGTACGACGAGAATACGTAAATTAGCAAATTATTTAAACGCACTTTATTTACTCCACACTTATTCGAAGCACTTTTAAAGTTTATAATAGTCAATTTCGAACACTTACCGTTCATTTTAATACGTTAATTTCCTTTAAAAAACACTTTTAAAACTTGACGGAATCCGTTTGACAGTTAACCGACACGTAAACTTTATCACTTAATTTCGAACACAAATCGATCACGCACCGTTCCGAAACCGATGTTAACACGTTCCTCGTAGTTTTCTCGAATTTTTGAGACCTCTACCGAAATTCTCCGTCCAAAATTAAGCTCGCAATTAATTAAAAAGCGGTTAGCGCGCGTTCGGCAATCTTCGGCGCTTAATGCAGGTGAAAAACAAAACGAAGCGGTCACGTGACTTTTGCAGACCTTCGGGAGAAAATTTACCACGGCGCCGTCGTCCGAGTTACCTCCTCGAGGTAAACGGAAAAAGAAAAAGAAAACTTGGCCGCAGGTATCGAATCCGATTTCGAGCCCGTATCTCTTCGCCGGAACGCGCTATTCAAAATCTCCGGTTTTTCACCTCTCACCCCCCTCCGGGGGGTGGTAGAGCGACCCGCGACCCCTCGTCTCGTAGATCTCGTCGAGATCTACAATCGCGCAATTGTACGTTTTGCTCTAACTCTAACGGTTCGGCCTGTAGAAGGCGTCAAAGTTGGAAAATGCGAAAAACCACCTTTTCGAGAGCGACCCTCCGGGTCGCGCGGTTCCCAAACGGGGCTATAGAATTGAATCGCACCCCGGCACAAATACGCTCCTCCGCGTCGCCCGACGTCTCAGAAAGCGCGAAAAAAAGTTCCGGCGAAGTTTTCGAGTTACGAATTTTTTTCTAAAATTTTCGATTTTTTCGCTTCTTATGGCAGCTACCCCGTAGGTCGCCGGAGGAATTTTCTTAACCCCATCGAAAGTTGCCCCAACTATCTACTCCCCCGCGCCGGCGCCTCGACGCCCTAACTCGAACCGTATGGAAACGGCAAATTTTTATCCGCGCCGGCGCACCTCGACGACGATGCTCCCCAGCCGCTCAGGAGAATTTCCCAGTAGCGAAATTCTCGGAATCGATCCGAAATCGTCTCAAAAAGGTCTCATAAAATTTTCATCAAAATCGGTGCATTTTAAAAGAAATTAAAAATGAAAATCGAGTAAACGGTTGAGTTCCTTATTTAAGGATCGAAAAACCGAAGCTTCGCTTCGGTTTTTCGATCCTGTTAACTAGATAGGTCCTTACGGACCTATCGGCGCCGTTTAATTAACGTACGCCTTTTTTTGTTGTTTACCGTATAGAATTAAAAAAAAATTTTTTTTTAAATTTTTTTATATTTTTTTAAAATTATTTTATTATTTTTTTGTTTCTTTATGTGGTTTACCGTTTGTCAATTTTTTTTAATTTTTTTTTTTATTTTTTTATTTTTTTTTATTTTTTTTTGTTATTTTTTTTTGCTTAATGGTTGTTACAATTTTCTAAAACGGGAAAAGAAATTTGATTCGGTTCAAAAAAGCATCGATATGTCAATGGTCAATCTCATTACATAGGTTGGTAAAAATGCTTCGCATTTTAAGACTGCGCTAGAGTGAGTATATTTTGCACAAATATCGCCGAAAATGGGATATTATACGTTTGTGTATTAATTTTTGGAGGTGTAATCTATGTTCGGCGCAATATATATTTTTGCACAATTTAATTAGATGAACTTACCATAAAAATTTCGATCAAATTACCCCACATCATTGCGCATGCCCAATACGACTTCTGGCGGAGCAATTGACAATTTTTTTAAATTTGTGAAGAATGTTTTTGTTTTTTGGAACATCACCTATAGTCATTTTTTTTTAATTTCGATTCAACTTGTTAAATCTTTAATTTTGATAACACTTTTTGGTTTTGAGGAGACGTACGCTCGGCTCGGGCGCGAATGCCGCCTCGCCTCGCTTAGATTCAGAACGATTCATAGCTCGGCTTCGCCGCGCACTTTTCATTTTACCGCACTACTGCAAGAAATAGTCTAAAATGATTTATGTTTTTCGTTTGTCAGATGTCAACACGCACTATTAGGTTTGAACAAAGACAATTTCTCAGTTTCAGTTTTGATGCGGTAAGAAAATGATATTGAGCAGACTGAATTAACATTTCTTTTAAATTTGTTTTTTGGATACATCACATATATATACAAAGTTGTTTTTTTTTAAATTTCGATTCCAGATCAGCGCATAATTGCACATAAAGATTTTCTAATTTTGGGAACAATTTTTGGGTATGATGAGACATACTCGTCTCGCTTCGATTTGTTACGGTCCATAGCTCGGCTTCGCCTCGCACTGTTCGCTGTTCAACAAAGACAATTTCTCAGTTTCAGTGTTGGTGTGGTAAGAAAATGATTTTGATCAGACTGATTGGACATTTTTTTGAATTTGCGAGGAATATTGTTTATGAAAACATCACCTATACAAAGTTTTGATGAGACATACGCTCGGCTCCGGCGGCTTCGCCGCCTCGCCTCACTCTTATTTGTCGCGGTCCATAGCTCGGCTTCGCCTCGCACTGATCACTATTCCACAAAGACAATTTCTTCGTTTCAATTTTGGTAATCTAAGAACATAATATTGAGCAGACTGAATTGACAATTTTTTTGAATTTGTGAAGAATATTTTTGTTTTTTGGAAACATCACCTATATTAAATGCCTTTTTTTGAAAATTTCTATTCAGCTTGTTCAATCCAAATTTGCACATAAGATTTTTTTAATTTTATTATCATTTTTTGGATTTGATGACAAATACGCTCGGCTCCGGCCGCCTCGCCTCGCTCTGATTTGTAACCGTCCATAGCTCGGCTTCGCCTCGCACTGTTCACTGTTCTACAAAGACAATTACTCAGTTTCAGTGTTGGTGTGGTAAGAAAATGATATTGATCAGACTGATTGGACATTTTTTTTTAATTTATGAGAAATATTTTTGTTTTTTGGAAACATCGCTATGCAAAGTTTTTGGAAAATTTCGATTCAACTTGTTGACTCCAATTCCTAACATAAATGCATATAGAACACAAATGGTAATACTTATTGGTTTTGAGGAGATATCCGTTCCGCTCCGGAATTGGTGTGAAAAAAAGTGTAATGTGTAAAAAAGTGTATTGGGCATTGGTAAATGTCGTTTGCCACTGTGGACGTAGAGAGACGAGTCTAAGGGAGGGCCGGAGTTATGCCGAACTCGCCTTCGGCTCGCTCGGCATTGGTGTACAAGACGCGGGTATTAAGAATCGAAAGTCTTTGGTTATTTTACTTGGTTGGGGAAACGGGTAAAAAGAATTTTTATTTGAATTTGTATTTCGAAAAAAGTTAAAAAAAATAGCTTAAATCTACACGTAACCCATGTCCAGCGCTGCTTGGTGTCACATTCGATTTAGCTTCATTTATAATTTTTGTTTGAATTTGTCTTTTAAAAGTTAAAAAAAAATTTAAAAATCTACAAATAACCTAATATACACCGCTGCTTGGTGTCACATTCGATTTAGCTTCATTTATAATTTTTGTTTAAATTTGTCTTTTAAAAAGTTAAAAAAACATTTCTTAATTCTACAATTTTTTTTTTATTGCCTTTATTTTATAGTGGGCGGAGTGTTAGCAATTTGCTACTCTTCCCACTCAACCCACTATACAATCACAAACAGCCATGCCGTAAGGCCCTTACCTGGGATTCGAGCCCAGGACCCTTGTAGTCAAAGTTAGAGCTTCTAACGTAAGCTCTTCTGAGCTACGCAGGTCGGCAAATAACCTAATGTCCACCGCTGCTTGGTGCCACATTCGATTTAGCTTCATTTATAATTTTTGTTTGAATTTGTCTTTTAAAAAGTAAAAAAAAATTTTTTAATCTACAAATAACCTAATACCCACCGCTGCTTGGTGTCACATTCGATTTAGCTTCATTTATAATTTTTGTTTAAATTTGTCTTTTAAAAAGTTAAAAAAAATTTCTTAATTTAACAATTTTTTTTTTATTGCCTTTATTTTATAGTGGGCGGAGTGTTAGCAATTTGCTACTCTTCCCACTCAACCCACTATACAATCACAAACAGCCATGCCTTACCTGGGATTCGAGCCCAGGACCCTTGTAGCCAAAGTTAGAGCTTCTAACGTAAGCTCTTCTGAGCTACGCAGGTCGGCAAATAACCTAATGTCCACCGCTGCTTGGTGTCACATTCGATTTAGCTTCATTTATAATGTCTAAAGGCATTGGTATACGAGGCGCGTGCACATAAGATTTTAAATATATCACTTTTTGGTTTTGATTACAAATACGCTCGGCCGCGGCGACTTTGCCGCCACGCCTCGCTCTAATTTGTAACGGTCCATAGCTCGGCTTCGCCTCGCACTGTTCACTGTTCTACACAGACAATTTCTCAGTTTCAGTTTTGGTAATGTAAGAAAATTATATTGAGCAGACTGAATTGACAATTTTTTTTTTAATTCGTGAAGAATATTTTTTTGGGTTTTTCGTCTCTTCCTTCCTTTGCCCTATACGAATTCTTTAAAACTTGCAATTTTACCTAAAAACGATCTGCCTAGTGCACCTTGCGTCTTACTCTTACCCCTGCGGGGGGTCGCGCCGTACCGACGAAAAAATTCGCGCACCCCTAACCCCTAACGGTTACGAATTTCGGAAGTACCAACGTCGAATAACTTCGCCTCCAGGTTCGAAGAAGTGTTTTTTCTTGATTTTTTACAACTCTTACCACTCATTCTTGCTATCGTGCCGGCATCCTCGAAGCGCTTACAGTTTAACTTCCGGAGCGAGAAATCACAACTACGGGAGTTCCGCGTGGGAGAAAACCTCTCGCGAGATTTCCTTCATTTTCGCATATCTTCTTCGCCGCAACGTACCGATCGTATTTATAAATTTTCAAAAAATTTCGTCCCCAGGTATAACAATTATAATAATAATTGCGATTTCCCCATTATCGTATATCAAAACACCCCCTCGTCAAGGGGTTAGTTCCAATCCCGATCGCCTTCCGATCGGGCGTCTCCAATAGAGAAGTAAATAGGCTAACTTTTTCCCATCGTAAGTACAGACCTACAAAGCAACGTTTAAAACTTAGCGCAGCCGCCGAAGCCGAGCGACGTCTTTTATTTCGCATCTCGATGTGCCAGACGAAGCCCGGCGACGCGTCGACGGCTCTGATCGACGTAAAATATCGAGTTCCTGCGTGCCCGAGTACGGAGACGACCTTTTGAATCGAAATTTTCCAAAAATTTATCGCTTAATCGACATTCCCGAGTGCGCAAGTCGAAAATTCAAAAGCGTCCCCGATTCGAGCGATCGACACGTCGGACGTTGCATTTTACCTCAAAGGACACGTTACAAAAGGTTTCGTCGAAATACGAGCCCTACTTCGAAAGTTAAGCGGAAAAATTAAAAACGAAAAAATTTCCATACTATCCCCTTTCTTCGAAAAAATCGAAAAAAAAATTGTCAAAAATCGTCGCTTTTTCGACGTCATCTTATGCGTTTTGGTGCGGAGATTGCAAAAACGAAAAAAAATCTAATAAAAGATTTACGGTTTCGGCGGTAGAGGGCGCCCTTTGTTTTTCGAATTGTGCGCGCCTTTACAAAAAAAATCGTAATTTAGCCAATACTCGAGGTATTCGAGAGGTCGACCCGGCGATCGAAAGTGGAAGGACGGGGCCATCCTGCGACACCTTCACCTCCCCCAAAAAATCGAAGGCGTCTCCGGGAGAGGACGTCGAAGAAAAAATGAAAATACTCACGAAAATGGGCGCAAAATGGGCACTCGCCGGTGGAATTCCGGGGACTTTTCGATACTAAACGATCACTTTGGAGGCGACCTTCTATAAATTTGCCCCGCGGTCCCTACGATACGATCGCAAGTGCGTTAAATCGAAATCGATATGAAAACGGCGATTTTCGAAAAAAATTTGACGAAAAATGAATTATTTTTGTTTTTGACCAAAATCGACTTTACACTACGAGATTAGGTGAGCGGTAAAGTTTCGCGAGGATACGCGGTCCCCGAGTGACTTTTTTGGGCACTCGAACGTCGATATTTGTAAAAAATCGCGTATATTTTTTTAACAACGGGCAATCGAAGGTAGTTTTGCGCAAATAATCAACCCCCCTCTCCTCGCCCCCCCCCTCCCCCCACAATTAGGTCAGATTGCCATTAGGTTAGGTTAGATAGAAGACCAGAGTTATGCCGAACTCGTTTTCGGCTCGCTCGGCATTGGTATACGAGGCGCGTGCATATAAGATTTTAAATATATCACTTTTTGGTTTTGATGACAAATACGCTCGGTTCCGGCGGCTTCGCCGCCACGCCTCGCTCTAATTTGTAACGGTCCATAGCTCGGCTTCGCCTCGCACAGTTCACTGTTCTACAAAGACAATTTCTCAGTTTCAGTTTTGGTAATGTAAGAAAATTATATGAGCAGACTGAATTGACAATTTTTTTTGAATTTTTGAAGAATATTTTTGTTTTTTGGAAACATCACCTATAATAAGTGCCTTTTTTTGAAAATTTCTATTCAACTTGTTCAATCCAAATCTGCACATAAGATTTTTTAAATGTTGTTATCACTTTTTGGGTTTGATAACAAATACGCTCGGCTCCGGCGGCTTAGCCGCCTCGCCTCGCACTGTTCACTGTTCTACAAAGACAATTTCTCAGTTTAAGTTTTGGCAATGTAAGAAAATTATATTGAGCAGACTGAATTGACAATTTTTTTTTAATTCGTGAAGAATATTTCTTTGGGTTTTCGTCTCTTCCTTCCTTTGCCCTATACGAATTCTTTAAAACTTGCAATTTTACCTAAAAACGATCTGCCTAGTGCACCTTGCGTCTTACTCATACCCCCGCGGGGGGTCGCGCCGTACCGACGAAAAAATTCGCGCACCCCTAACCCCTAACGGTTACGAATTTCGGAAGTACCAACGTCAAGTAACTTCGCCTCCAGGTTCGAATAAGTGTTTTTTTTTTAATTTTTACTTCCGGAGCGTGAAATCACAAATACGGGAGTTCCGCGTGGGAGAAAACCCCTCGCGAGATTTCCTTCATTTTCGCATATCTTCTTCACCGCAACGTACCGATCGTATTTACAAATTTTCAAAAAATTTCGTATCCAGGTATAACAATTATAATAATAATTGCGATTTCCCCATTATCGTATATCAAAACAACCCCTCGTCAATGGATTAGTTCCAATCCCAAGCGTCTTCCGATCGGGCGTCTCCAATAGAGAAATAAATAGGCTAACTTTTTTCCATTGTAAGTACAGACCTACAAAGCACCGTTTAAAAATTATAAAAGAAACTTGGTAAATACGCGAACTAACGGTTTTTTTTTACAAAAAAATTTCCAGGATCTTTATTTTTCGATCGATTCGGACGGGGAGCGGTGCGTACGATAGCTAATAATTCGAGCTAAATATTTCCCATTGAACGTACCCGTCTGGCAAGTCTCTTAAAAAAATTATAATCGAAAAACTTACGCGTCTACGACAGCCTTAACTTAAAAACCTATCTAACGGCTTCAAATTTCAAGATATGGCCAAAATGCAATTCCCTACGTATAAATTAAATCTTCAGCAGCAACTTTTCCATTGTAACATTATAATTATAATTAATACAAAAAAAACTTGTCACATAAAAGAAAAAAAACGGGCACGCGCTCGGGTTCGAACGCGCGATCTTCAAATTCCAAGTCCTAACTGCTTACCGCTAAGCTACCGGGACTTTCATTAATACTTCTTTTAAACCACTATAAGTACGACGAGAATACGTAAATTAGCAAATTATTTAAACACACTTTATTTACTCCACACTTATTCGAAGCACTTTTAAACTTTATAATAATCAATTTCAAACACTTACCGATCATTTTAATACGTTAATTTCCTTTAAAAACACTTTGAAAACTTGACGGAATCCGTTTGACAGTTAACCGACACTTAAACTTTATCACTTAATTTCGAACACAAATCGATCACGCACCGTTCCGAAACCGATGTTAACACGTTCCTCGTAGTTTTCTCGAATTTTTGAGACCTCTACCGAAATTCTCCGTCCAAAATTAAGCTCGCAATTAATTAAAAAGCGGTTAGCGCGCGTTCGGCAATCTTCGGCGCTTAATGTAGGTGAAAAACAAAACGAAGCGGTCACGTGACTTTTGCAGACCTTCGGGAGAAAATTTACCACGGCGCCGTCGTCCGAGTTACCTCCTCGCGATAAACGGAAAAAGAAAGAGAAAACTTGCCCGCAGGTATCGAACCCGATTTCGACGCCGTATCTCTTCGCCGGAACGCGCTATTCAAAATCTCCGGTTTTTCACCTCTCACCCCCCTCCGGGGGGTGGTAGGGCGACCCGCGACCCCTCGTCTCGTAGATCTCGTCGAGATCTACAATCGCGCAATTGTACGTTTTGCTCTAACTCTAACGGTTCGGCCTGTAGAAGGCGTCAAAGTTGGAAAATGCGAAAAACCACCTTTTCGAGAGCGACCCTCCGGGTCGCGCGGTTCCCGAACGGGGCTATAGAATGGAATCGCACCCCGGCACAAATACGCTCCTCCGCGTCGCCCGACGGCTCAGAAAGCGCGAAAAAAAGTTCCGGCGAAGTTTTCGAGTTACGAATTTTTTTCTAAATTTTTCGATTTTTTCGCTTCTTATGGCAGCTACCCCGACGGGTGCCCCCAGAATTTTCTTAACCCCACCGAAAGTCGCGCCAACTATCTAAACTCCCCGAACCGGCGCCTCGACTCCCTAACCCCGACCGTATAGCCAAGGCGAATTTTTATCCGAGCCCGCGCACCTCGACGACGACGCTCCCCAGCCGCTCAGGAGAATTTCCCAGGTCCCAAACTCTCAGAATCGATGCGAAATCGTCTCAAAAAGGTGTGATAAAATTTTCATCAAAATCGAATCATTTTTAATTAAATTAAAAATGAAAATCGAGTAAACGGTTGAGTTCCTTATTTAAGGATCGAAAAACCGAAGCTTCGCTTCGGTTTTTCGATCCTGTTAACAATGCCTAGAAACGTACACATACACTGGGCTCTATAATTACATATACATATATATAAAAATGAATTTTTAGCATTTGAGGTACCTACCTTTTGTTGAACCTCGATCTCGCTTAGCTTAGAAGTAGATCTTATTCGCGCAACCCGTTTATCGTCCACGACGTAAGGGTGAGATTTCGACGACGACGACGCCGGCGTCGCCGCAGTCGGCGACGTCGGCGCGCGTCGTCGGACGCCGCCAAAATGAGAATCTCGGTAACGAAAAGTCGTAGGAAGGCGTGCGAGGTATCGTCGGAAAGGTCTCGGCGGCGCGGTTAGGATGGGCCGTGTTAAGTTTGGGCGCCGACGGCGCCGACGGCGCCGACGCCGGCGCGCGTCGTTGGGCGTCGCCGAAATGAGAATCTCGGTAACGAAAAGTCGTAGGAAGGCGTGCGAGGTATCGTCGGAAAGGTCTCGGCGGTGCGGTTAGGATGGGTCGTGTTAAGTTTCGGCGCCGACGACGCCGACGCCGGCGCGCGTCGTCGGGCGTCGCCGAAATGAGAATCTCGGTAACGAAAAGTCGTAGGAAGGCGTGCGAGGTATCGTCGGAAAGCTCTCGGCGGCGCGATTAGGATGGGCCGCGTTAACTTTCCAACTAACTGCAATCTAACCTAACTGCGCGCGTCGACCTAACCTAACCGAGCATTTCGACCTAACCTAACGTGTCTATCTAACCTAACCTAACTGCGCGCGTCGACCTAACCTAACTTAACCGCGATCTAACCTAACTGAGCATTTCGATCTAACCTAACACGTCGATCTAACCTAACCTAACCGCGCACGTCGACCTAACCTAACCTAACCTAACCTAACCGCTACCTAACCTAACTACACATCGCGACTATCTAACCTAACCCAATTGCAATCTGACCTAATTGTGAGGGAAGGGGGGAGGGGGGGGGGGTGATTATTTGCGTAAAACCACCTTCGATTTCCAGATAAATAAGAAATATACGCAATTTTTTACAAATATCGACGTTCGAGTGCCCAAAAAAGTCACTCGGGGACCGCGTATTCTCGCCAAACTTTACCGCTCACCTAATCTCGTAGTGTAGAGTCGATTTTGGCAAAAAAAAAAAAAATTTAATTTTTCGTCAAAATTTTTTCGAAAATCGCCGTTTTCATATCGATTACGATTTAACGCACTTGCGATCCTATCGTGGGGACTCCGGGGCAAAATTATAGAAGGTCGCATCCAAAGTGATCGTTTAGTATCGAAAAGTCCCCGGAATTCCACCGGCAAGTGCCCGTTTTGCGCCCATTTTCGTGAGCAATTTCATTTTTTTTTCCACGACCTCTCCCGGAGACGCCTTCGATTTTTTGGGGGAGGTGAAGGTGTCGTAGAATAGCCTCGTCCTTCCTTTTTCGATCGCCGCCTTAACCTCTCAAATACCTCGAATATTGACGAAATTACGAATTTTTTTGTAAAGGGGCGCAAAATTCGAAAAACAAAAAGCGCCCTCTAGCGTCGAAACCGTAAATCTTTTATTAGAATTTTTTCTCGTTTTTGCAATCTCCGCGTCAAAACGCATAAGATGACGTCGAAAAAGCGACGATTTTTGACAATTTTTTTTTTCGATTTTTTCGAAGGAAAGGGATAGTATGGAAATTTTTTCGTTTTTAATTTTTTCGCATAACTTTCGAAGTAGGACTCGTATTTCGACGAAACCTTTTGTAACGTGTCCTTTGAGGTAAAATGCAACGTCCGACGTGTCGATCGATCGAATCGGGGACGTTTTTGAATTTTCGAGTTGCCCCCTCGGGAATATCGATTACGCGATAAATTTTTGGAAAATTTCGATTCGAAAGGTCGTCTCCGTACGTGGGCACTCCGGAACTCGATATTTTACGTCGGTCGGGGCCGTCGACGCGTCTCCGAGTTTCGTTTGGCACATCGAGACACGAAAAAAAACACGTCTTTCGGTCTCGGCGGCTGCGCCGCCTCGCCTCGCTTCTTTGTTCGATTCCGGAACGCACACCGATCGATACGGAAGAGACCGACGTAAAAAAAACCGCATCGTTTTGGTCCTCGGAGTTTCCGAATAACCTTTAAAATACGAAATTTACCGAAGAGAAGAGGGTGGGGTGGGGGGGGAGGGGGGGAAGTGTCGGACGTAAAGTCGGAGAATACCGATACGAGATCGACTTAAAAAACCGCATCGTTCTAACCCTCGCGGTTTTCGAACAGAGTACGTTTAAAGGTTTTTAGGGGGGAGGGGGGGATGGGAGGTTAACGGAGTGGTGCCGGGGTACGTAACGGACTTCGAAGAGAATACTCCGATCGAAGACTTGCCAAAAACTTACCTCCTCCGAACGAAAATTGACACTTCGCTCGGCTTCGGCGGCTGCGCCGCCTCGCCTCGCGGCTTTTCGCGATTCGCCGTCGATTCCCGAACGCACTCCGATCGATACGGGAGATCGACGTGGACGACCGTCGCGTTTTAAGAGTCGGCGTTCCCTAATAACCTTTAAAATTTGAAATTTACCGACGATATGGAGGGGGGGGGGGGGGAAATGTCGGACGTAAGGTCGGACGATGCCGATACGAGATCGACGCAACAAACCGCGTCGTTCTAACCCTCGCGGTTCCCGAACAAACGTCGAAAAGTCGAAGGGGTACGTTTAAACGTCCGGGGGGGGTCGACGGAGGGGCGGCCGGGGTGCGAAAGGCGCGTCGAAGAAAAGACTCGATCGACTTTCCCAAAATTCGCCCTCACCTATGCCGCTCGACCGCCGTAAATATTTTTTATCGACGATCATTCCGAATCTCGCGATCGGGTCCGAGTGTCGTTCGAAAATTCCTCCCTCCCGAACCCACCGGGAGAATTGGTCGTATGACGCGTCATAATCCGTCCGACGTTCGGGTCCGCATTTGAGCGATCGTAAGTGTTTCTTAGGTCGTCTCGTTTCCGCGGCGCGAGGGATAAAGCGGAGCGACGTCGATAAGGGCAAACTTCGCGCCCCCCTCCCCCCCAAACGGCCCATAGTTTTTGAATGGGACCCCGTACGTCTCACGCGGGACGGTCGGGACTATCGATCGATCGCGTTTCGAGGGGGGGAAGTAGGGCTACTTTTCGAGCAATTTCCCTCTCTTTCCGCTCCCGTTTTCTCGTGCGCGTCCTCCCCCGCGGGGGGGTGTCGCGACTTTCGCGATCGAGTACCTCGAAAGCCTCGCCCCTCCTACCCCCCCTATCCGCGAGCTCGATTTTTCCAGTTCGACGGGCGACCCTCGGCGAATTTTTCTTCGGAGGTGCGATTTTGGGGGGTGACAGCGGGGGGGTGAAGGGAGATTTTGCGGAGGTAGCGGGGCATCGTAAAAATCGCGCATTCGGAATTCGAGGCTCGTGTAAAAATTTCGCGAAATTCTACTCGGCCGATTTTAAATTATTTACGAAAACGTCGGGAACACGTTGTTATCTTCTTTTAATTATAACTAGATCGGATTGGAGCTCGCGTCGCTCGCTCCTACCGATCACGGCGTTTTGTTATCACACGCCGTTTTTTGTGGTTTTCCGTTTGTAAATTTTTTTTTTAACTCGATCGTTGTGCGATTTTGTAGTTTGGGTTGTTTTTAATTGACGTCGGAATTTTTTAAAATGCGAAAAAGAAAGGAAAAGGATTTTGATTCGGCTCAAAAAAGCACCAATATATTGATTTTTTTTTAAATCAAACTCGGCGTATGTGTTTGTAAAAATGCTACGCATTTTAAGACTTCGCTAGAGTGAGTATATTTTGCAGAGATATCGCCAAAAAGGAGGATACGTTTTTTGGAACATCACCTATACAAAGTAAATTTTTTAAAATTTCGATTCAACTTGTAAAATCCAGATCCGCACATAATTGTACATAAGATTATTTAATTTTGATAACACTTTTTGGTTTTGAGGAGACATCCGCTCGGCTCCGGCGGCTTTGCCGCCTCGCCTCACTCTGATTCGTAACGGTGCATAGCTCGGCTTCGCCTCGCACTGTTCAGTGCTCAACAAAGATAATTTCTCAGTTTCAATTTTGGTGCGGTAAGAAAATGCCGAAACTAATGTCAGCGAATCAGTATTTTGTTATAGAACTACGTTTTCGCAAGGATCTCCGTTTTTTTATTAAGTTTAGATGAATGACGGGAAAGGTGGGCGCGTGTAGGGCCGTAAGTAAGCGTCGTTTGCCGCCGCGAACGGGGAAAG
>NW_022171125.1:0-711 GCF_008802855.1 Photinus pyralis | reverse complement strand
ATTTATATGTTCCATCCAACCTCAACATCTTACGTTACTATTGCTACATTAACATTAGCATGATTGCGATAGACGTTTTACACCAACAAACATTAGGTTTTTTTAATTTAATGAAAATTTGAAAAATCGACATTGGTTTTTCTTCATTAACCCCCAAACTTTATTTTCTGAACTCTCCACTCTCTTCGAGTCGACTTCTTTTGACTATCCAAAAATAAGGATTTCGCTAAACTGTTTGCGTGCACCACAATATTGCTTCAATATGACCCAACTGTAATTACCTTAATTTGTTTAAGGATGGTGGAAATCTATAATTCAATTTCAATGCTACCTATTCTAAATTGAAATAGTTCAACAAGTTGGAAACTCCCTCATACAGTGGCGTATTTACGGGAGGGAGGAAGGGGATATGTCCCCCCCCCCCAGAAGTATTGAGTTATCATCATAGCTATTAGGTATTTAGGTAATACTCCGCTCTCCGCTCCGCCCACTTTAAAATAAAGGCAATAATGTATAGGTATATATAGAGAGCAATTTTGGTTTTGGTAAAAGTCTAAAGTCACTAAAATCTAAATATTCTGTAGTATTCAGTATTCACTATTCAGTGACTGATTAGTGTTGACAGTCAACGATTTGGCTATTCGGCATCGATCGGCAATTCGCTACATTGATGCCCAAAATAACAAATAGGTATCAGGTACTTAGTACTGC